>NC_064854.1:117924112-118131612 GCF_024139225.1 Suncus etruscus | reverse complement strand
CCAGTTCTTGTCTAGAGTGATCAGTTCCAATTATCACTGTCATAGTGGACCAACCATTCACTACCCTAACTGCATTTAACACTCTTTGTGACAAGGTCCTGCCATGGACTTGTTCTCTTGATCCTCATCTCTATCTCCTCTGCGTATTATTACCAATTATCTTTTATTTTTCTTATACCCCACAAATGAGCCACCTGCACATTTTAATAAAATACTCCTTACTATTGACCATGGAGAGATAGAACAATCATTTCAATGGACCCTTTTTGATCTAAATTTTGATAATTCCATTTGCCTTGTGTTGTAACAAACAATCTGAAGTAAATCTGTTTGTGTCTGTTTGGAAGCAGGTAATGGTGCTGGGTGAGAGATTGGGGACAATGTTCACATGAAGGGAATATCACAGTGAGGGCAGGATTCGTGTTTGCACATTTAATGTTTGAAATGACTGTGTTATAAACAACCTGGGAAATCACAGTGTTATAATAAAATTGACAGGTTGAGAAAGACCATTTCCATCTGTGAGAAGCATCCAATCTGACTATGGGACAAGTAAATACAAAGAGAGTTTGACAGTGAAAAAAACAGGAAAGATGGAACCCTACAGAAAAATAAATCCTAAATTCATACTTTCAAAAACAGTGATATGGAGTAATAATCTTATTTTCCCACTTTGGAATTTAGCAGAGAACATTTAGGTAACAGTTTATATTTAATAGTTCCAAGAGACCAAGATGAACATACTGTCTATAAAAAATTCTTTTAGCTCAGTTCCTAGAGAAACCGTGCTTTAAGAGGCCAATTGAGGTAGGCCTGATTACTTTTCTTTTGTGTGAGTTTGCTGTTGGTGACTGAAAGTGGAATGCTGACTGAAGGCTTTACCACATTCCGTACATTCATAAGGTTTCTCTCCAGTGTGAATTTTCTGGTGCACAATGTGCTGTGAGCTGTCACAAAAGGCTTTCCCACAATCTTTGCATTTAGAAGGTTTCTCTCCTGTATGGGTTCTGAGGTGTACCAGAAGACTAGAGCTGTAACTGAAGACTTTCCCACACTCATTGCATTCATAAGGTTTTTCACCAGTGTGAATTCACTGATGTATAATGAGGTGTGAGTTCTGATTGAAGGATTTCCCACACTTATTGCACTAATAGGGTTTTTCACCAGTGTGAAGTCTGATGATGAATAATAATACATTACTCAAGTTGAATGCCTTACCACACTCTCGACATTCAAAAGGTTTTTCTTCAGTATAGTCAGTAAGTTGAGAATTTACATGGTCAGTGAGTTGAGAGTTTTGATTGAAGAGTTTCTCACACTCTCTGCATTTGAATGGTTTTTTCCCCAGAGTGGAGGCTCTGATGTCAAGTAAGACACTTACTTCCACTGAAGGCTTTACCACATTCGTGGCGCTCATAAATCTTCTCTCCAGTGTGGATTTTCTGGTGATCAATTAGATATCTCTTGGAATAGAAAGTTTTTCCACACTCAGGACATTTGTAGGTCTTCCTACCAATGTGAAGTATTTGCTGTCGGGCAAGACTTTTACTCCGAATGAGGGCCTCTCCACACTCACTGCATTCATAGGGTTTCTCACCCCCTCTGGCCCCTTTGGTGGCCCATTAGTTGAGAACTCTGAGTGAAGGCTTTTTCCACATCCATTACATTTATATGGCTTCTCCCCATTTTTGGAGTCTCATGATGTTAAACAAGATGGGAGCTATGCCAGTAGGCTTTTCCACACTCTCTCCATTCATAGGGCTTTCCCCTTGTGTAGTTCTGAGATGAACTATAAGTTGAGAGTTTGCTCTGAAGGTCTTGCCACACTCCTTACATTCAAAAGGTTTTTCTCCAGTGTGTATTCTCTGATCGGCCAATGCGTGGTGTAACTTAAGTTGAAAGCTTTGCCACAGTCATCACACTACTATAGAATTTCTTGCCTTTTAGAATCTCTTGATGTTGTGTGGGACTGGAGGACAGATGGTAGTGTTCCCCAAGTTTCTTATAGTCACTGTACCTGTCTTCTATAGATTATTTTTTATCTTCATGCATTGCTTTTAATAAACCATGTTCCAGTGTGTTCTATTCCTCTTCTCAGGATTTTTCTACTCATTTCTGAAAAGCATCTCCATAGGCTCCTCTGGACCCTAATCCACCAGAAACTACTATATAGAGTTCCCCTAATGTTGTATGGGGTAACACTAATCCTTGAGAAATTTCTTCTTTGACAGGAAACTCTGAATTCACCCTCCTATTCTCACTTGCTGCTGTTGAAAAAAATAAGGTGTGAGAATGCTATTTTACTCATTGAGAACATAAAATTGTCAGAAACCTATATACCTAAAAATAAAAACAAAACATTTTGCACTACAGATAAGGGATGAAGTGACCTGTCAAACAGGAGAGAAAGTGGTAAATAGCACAATTATAAACAGAAAAAAAAAAGAGAGATAATGGGGCCCGAAGAGATAGCACAGCAGTGTTTGCCTTGCAAGCAGCCAATCCAGGATCAAAGGTGGTTGGTTTGAATCCTGGTGTCCCATATGGTCCCCCGTGCCTGCCAGGAGCTATTTCTGAGCAGACAGCCAGGAGTAACCCCTGAGCACTGCCGGGTGTGGACCAAAAACAACAACAACAAAAAAAAAAAAAAGAGAGAGATAATGGTCAGAGGAGTAAAACAGAAAAAAGTTTTAAGGACAGAATATGTAGAGCCAGCACAGCCCACAAAGTAGAATAGTTATACATGTCATGAACTAGATTGGAGAGAAGGTAAAGCAGAGTGATGGGGAGTATGCCCCACATGCATATAACTCTGGGCAGGAGCTTATGTACCAGAAAAAAAAGGAAAGAGGAGAGGGGAGGAATCGGGAAACTTACTGCAGTTTTCACACACTTAAAGAAGATCTCTGATATAAGAAAACAGACTCTTATGGTTCCTAACCAGTCATAAGTCTGCTACTGTCCCTTTAAGAGTGATTTCAGTTTACAGAAGTTGCCCCTTGTAACTGCCAACTGTTGGATATCAGTTGGCTGGAGGTGGGGGTGTAAAAAAAACTGGGGTGAAGTGCTAGAGGGGGTTAGGAAACTATGTCACAGGCCCTGCTGGATTGCCCTGCTGGCGTTGATCACTGCTGAATTGTTGGAGAAACTGCTAGACTTACAGTTCCTGCTTTTTGCCTCCTCTCCCACCTGTTTTTGCCTATGGAGCAGAGAGAGTAGTTTTCTATTACTAAGGTAATGTTGTACATTACACACCTATATGGATTTTTTTTTTTATTCCTCAGAGCTGTTTTATGCTCAGATTATTGGCTGTGAAGTTCAGGCCCATCAGGTCTTAAATACATACTTGATGGGTTCCTCTGTGACTGAGGAACTGTGGGTCTGGGTTAAGGCCTTGTAACAGACCCGCTCTATACTGCCTCCTCCTTGATAGCATCTTGGGAACTAATCCCAAAGGACCTGAAGAAATAACACTGATATGGTTATGACTGTACCATCCAAGTAACCAAAATAACCATTGAAATCTCCCCTGTGTAAACACCTATTTGGGCTAGATCCTTAGAATACCACCTTCTTTTTTTTTTTTTTTTTTTTGGTTTTTGGGCCACACCCAGCAGTGCTCAGGGGTTACTCCTGGCTGTCTGCTCAGAAATAGCTCCTGGCAGGCACGGGGGACCATATGGGACACCGGGATTCGAACCAACCACCTTTGGTCCTGGATCGGCTGCTTGCAAGGCAAACGCCGCTTTGCTATCTCTCCGGGCCCAGGATACCACCTTCTTTAAAATGTGTAAGGGGTAGAATGGCTATTGAAAAAAATCACAGATGATATCAGAAGGCCTAAGTAGGAAGAAGATACTCTACACCTACTTGTGGTCTTCTTCAATCCATTATTTTTCAATTTCCTTGTTAGATACACTCACCCAAGCAGGATTTAATACAGGGCAAGTGACAGTTGCTGAACTGTGCAGTATAGTAAATGGTATCAGTATGTTTATAGTTAACTTGTATTCCATTGTGTACATAATCCTCTTACCTCTTGTTATATGCTTAGGTTGATTCCAGATCTTGGTTATGATGAGTAGTACTGCAATGAACCTAGGTATTCATATATCTTACTTGAATCTTACTTGAATTGTATTTTTATACAGGGTAGATGCCAAATATCTATACATTTTACCATTGAGACTAAGCCAGATAAGATAAAGTCCCATTAAACAGTAGATGATGGCTTTTCCCCCCACTATATTCCCACCACCACTAGTGTTTTATAGTCTTTTTGTTTTGTTTTGTTTTGTTTTGTTTTTCTGTTATTTTTTGTTTGTTTTTGGTTTTTGGGTCACACCTGGCAGCACTCAGGGGTTACTCCTGGCTCTAAGCTCAGAAATCGCCACTGGCAGACTCGGGGGATCATATGGGATGACGGGATTCGAACCACCATTCTTCTGAATGCAAGGCAAATGCCTTACGTCCATGCTATCTCTCTGGCCCCTTTATGGTCTTTTTTTTTATATAAACCTTTCTCACTGGTGTGTGGTGATAGCTCATTGTTGTTTAGATTTGCATTTTAGTGAAAATCGGCAAAGATGACAACATTTTCATATATATATATATATATAATAGCTATCTATATGTGGTATTTAAGAAGTGTCTGCTTAGTTCTCATCATTTGGGTTTGGGGTTTATTTGTGAGTTAAATTGGGGGGTGAGTGGAGCTGGAGAGATAGCATGGAGGTAAGGCATTTGCCTTGCATGTAGAAGGACGGTGGTTCGAATCCCGGCATCCCATTTGGTCCCCCGAGCCTGCCAGGAGCAATTTCTGAGTGTAGAGCCAGAAGTAACCCCTGAGTGCTGCTGGGTGTGACCCAAAAACCAAAAAAAAAAAAAATGGGGGGGGGTAAATGGACCACACTCAGCTTTGCTCACTCACATCTTGGCTCTATACTCAGGAATTACTTCTGGCAGTGCTGCAGAAATCATATGTTGTCAGGGATCGAACCGTGTATGTTTCCAGGTTGGATACATTACAAGGACCCTAGCTGCTGTACTAGCACTATGGCTTCTGTATAACTCGCTTACATTAGTTCTTTGCCAGATGTTTGGTGAGTAAACTGATCAATTTTTGAGCACTTTAGTGAAGATTGGAATAAGCACACTGACATAGCAAAGGAGATCAAGCAGTTTAGCAATGAACCTACATGGAAACCCCCTTAAGTGCAGGCCTACGGTGTTCTAAAGCATTCAGTTCTGTAATCTTATTTGGTTTGCATTGACGGTTGCTCCTAGAGCTGGCAAACACTGGAAGACTTGCTTTTGGTGCACCTTTTGTTCAGGGCTGGCCCCAGCAACTGCTGGTGTGCCTGCTGCCTTAGGGTGTGTGTTGGGCAGGGTGTGGGGGAGGAGGAGTAGTAGTTATGGTTCTGGATTTTCTGCTCCTGCTATTGGCTAATGCTACTGATACTGGCTCTCATATAAAGAATGAAAGATCTTCAATGATCCTTATGCTCCTCAAGAAGTATTTCGTGGTAAGCACAAAACAACTAAAGCCAGTAATTCTTTCGAAAGGTATGGAGGCAAGTAAAGGTGGTTGGCATCAGCAGAGATGAAGTGTTTGTTTAAGGAAAAAGAAAGTAGCAAAAATACTCCCTTAAATAAAGGGAATGGGTGTAGAAAGGGAGAGAAATCAAAGTTTTGTTTCACCTCTTTTTTTCTTTTTTTTTTTTTGAGTGGGGGGAGGTCACACCCGGCAGCGCTCAGGGGTTACTCCTGGTTCTGTGTTCAGAAATCGCTCCTGGCAGGCACAGGATGCCGGGATTCAAACCACCGTCCATCCTGGATTGGTTGCATGCAAGGGAAACGCCCTACATCTGTGCTATCTCTCCAGCCTCTCACCTCTTTCTATGGTTTCATACTTCTCATGTTTCTTCTTCCCTCCTACTGTCTTCCCCGTTTGGTAGAATATCTGGGATCTGAAGACCTGACTATATTTGGCCATGTTTATGGGTTAATAATGTTAACTACAAATTGTCAAGTCACCCATGGTCACAGTTTTTTGTATGTTTTTTTGTTTGTTTGGGGCCATACCTGACAACACTCAAAAGTTACTCTTAGCTCTGTGCTCAGAAATTACTCCTGGCAGGCTTAGGGGATCATATGGGATATTATGGTTTGAACTTGGGTCAGCTACGTGTAAGGCAAATTGCCCTACCCTTTGTACTAGCACTCTGGCTTCCCATGTTCATGGTTTTGACATGTTTAAGTACTGTAGTGATTAAATAATGAGCTTGAGTTAGCTCAGAGATCACCTAGAACTGATGGATGCTTACTTCCATAATTTTGCAGCGAAGAAAGGAAATTTACGTGCATTCCAAAACTCTGGTGAAGTTTATTACTGCCATAAATTAGGACTGGTGCCTGGCTTGAAGCCCCTTTACTGGGCAATCTCATCCTTCTCCAACTTATCATTTGACCTCACATTAATTTCTTACCTGTCTAATTAACAATACAAATGGAGGGGCTGAAGAGATAGCATGGAGGTAAGGTGTTTGCCTTGCATGTAGAAGAACGGTGGTTCGAATCCCGGCATCCCATATGGTCCCCCGAGCCTGCCAGGAGCGATTTCTGAGCGTAAAGCCGGGAGGAACCCCTGAGCGCTGCCGGGTGTGACCCAAAAACCAAACCAAAACAAAACAAAACAAAACAAATACAAATGGAGAGAGAGACTCAGGGAATTGCAGGGACCGTCTGGGGCCCCCAGCACCCTCAGTGGCAGTGTTTGATGGGAACCCAGTACCATTCCAATTATGTGCTCTGCCTTTTCTCTCCCCTTTTGTTGTGTCTCTGTGTCTGTCTCCGTCTATGTTTGTCTCTCTGTATGTATCTCTGTCTCTGTCTATCTCTCTCTCATACATACATACATAGATACACACAGACTCACCAGAGATCGATCTATACTCAGGTTACTCAGAGAGTGGGGTATTGTATTCCTCTTTGTTCTTGGTTGTGGCTAAATATCTGCCAGGGACTCTCATTCTGACCCCCCCCCAAATACCACACTAAACCATAATGTCCATAAACTGGATATTTCAGCTATGAAATTATGAAGTGTGGGACGGAGAGATACATGGAGGTAGGGCATTTGCCTTACATGCAGAAGGACGGTGAATCCCAGCATCCCATATGGTCCCCCAAGCCTGCCAGGAGCTATTTCTGAGCGTAGAACCAGGAGTAACCTCTGAATGCTGCTGGGTATGAACCCCCCCCCCAAAAGAAAGAAATTGTGAAATAACATGGAGTACTTCATTGTAGTATCTTTTTTTTTTTTTTTTTTGGTTTTTGGGTCACACCTGGCAGTGCTCAGGGGTTATTCCTGGCTCCAGGCTCAGAAATTGCTCCTGGCAGGCACAGGGGACCATATGGGGCGCCGGGATTCGAACCGATGACCTCCTGCATGAAAGGCAAACGCCTTACCTCCATGCTATCTCTCCGGCCCCCAGTATCTTTTTTTTTAATTGAGATTGTGCTTTACAAAGTTATTCATTAAAGACTTTCTGTCAGGGCCGGAGAGAGAGCATGGAGGTAAAGCATTTGCCTTGCATACAGAAGGTCTGTGGTTCGAATCCTGGCATCCCATATGGTCCCCCTAGCCTGCCAGGAGCCATTTCTGAGCATAGAGCCAGGAGTAACACCTGAGCGCTGCTGGATGTGACCCAAAAACCAAAAAAAAAAAAAAAAAAAAAAGACTTTCTGTCATACAATTTTCTAATATAAATCTCACCACTAGTATCAACTACTTTCACCAATATCCCTAGGTTCCCCGCTATCCAACAGAATATTTCTTTAGCAGGCACATTTTCCTGGTAATACCAGGAAATGCTCAGGGCTTACTCCTGGTTCTGTACTCAGGGATCACTCCTGCCAGGCTTAGGGGACCATATGTGGGGTCAGGAATGGAACTCAGATAAGATGCTGTACAAGGCAAGCACCCAATCATCTCTACTATATATAGTTTAGCCGTCCTCCAGCAGTACATTTTCAAGTTTGGTTGTTGTAGTCTGGGTCTAATGTTTATGGTTCAGTAGTTTATACATATTTACACACACATATATACATATATATCACCTCTACACCAGTGTGCCAAAGGCCACTGACACCTGCCTCTGTTACCTCCCATCTGGGTTTTCTTTTTTTTTAAATTAATATCTTTATTTAAACACCTTGATTACAAATATGATTGTAGTTGGGTTTCAGTCATGTAAAGAACACCCCACTTCGTGCAACATTCCCATCACCAAAGTCCCACATCTTCCTTCTCCCCACCCCACCCCCACCTGTACTCTAGACAGGCTTTCTACTTCCCTCATTCATTCACATTGTTATGATAGTTCTCAATGTAGTTATTTCTCTAACTGCATTCATCACTCTTTGTGGTGAGCTTCATGTCATGAGCTGGACCTTCCAGCCCTCCTCTCTTTTGTCTCTGAAAATTATTGCAAAAATGTCTTTTCTTTTTCTTTTTTTTGGCTTATGGGTCACACCCGGCAGCACTCAGGGGTTACTCCTGACTCTATGCTCAGAAATTGCTCCTGGCAGGCTTGGGAGACCATACAGGATGCCTGGATTCGAACCACCATCCTTCTGCATGCAAGGCAAATGCACTACCTTCATGATATCTCTCCGGCCCCCTTTTAAAGTGTTTTTTTTGGGGGGGTCCTTTTGTTTTTCTTAAAACCCATAGATGAGTGAGACTATTCTGCATCTATCTCTCTCCCTCTGACTTATTTCACTCAGCATAATAGATTCCATGTACATCCATGTATAGGAAATTGTTATGACTTCATCTCTCCTGATGGAGAGATATAAATAACACTACAATTCTTTTGTCAACCTCTGCAATAAATTTTAATGTTTCCTTTATATAAGACTTACTTATTTCTTACTAATATTTCTTTCTTACTAATATTCCATTGTGTATATGTACCAGAGTTTCTTTAGCCATCCATCTGTTCAAGGGCATCTTGGTTGTTTCCATCTGCGTTTTCTTATTTCCCTCCTCAATTTCTTTTATTCCCTGTTCTTATTTTTATAATTTAGGATCCAGGGTAATATATTATCCCCACTTTGATACCTTGTATATAGCTGTGGAAGGAGCATTTTAAGTCCATCCTACTGATAATTCTCGGTCATCAGAATTGTTAGAAGGGGCTGGAGGGGGCTGGAGGGGCCTTGCAAACAGCCTATCCAGGACCAAAGGTGGTTGGTTCGAATCCCTGTGTCCCATATGGTCCCTCGTGCCTTCCAGGAGCTATTTCTGAGCAGACAGCCAGGAGTAACCCCTGAGCACCGCCGGGTGTGACCCAAAAACCAAAAAAAAAAAAAAAGGGGGGGGGCTGGAGCAATAGTGCAGCGGTAGAGTGTTTGCCTTGTATGCGGCCAACCCTGGACGGACCCAGTTCGATTCTCAACATCCCATATGGTCCCTGAAGCCTGCCAGGAGTGATTTCTGAGTGCGGAGCCAGACTTTTTATCTGGTCTACTAACGGTGAGACTTGATACTTTCAAGGAATTTCTAAATGTCTTTCACTTTATATCTTGAACAAATCTGTAACTGCCTTTAACTCGTTTTTGTTTTTGTGCTATGCCTGGTGATGCTCAGGTTGCTCCTGGCTCTGCACTCAGGAATTACTCCGGTGAGCACAGGAGATTATATGGGATGTGAGGGATTAAATCTAGGTCATCCATGTGCAAAGCAAGTACCTTATAATGGCACTGGCCCCTTCCTCATCATTCTTGGCTTTCTTCCACTCTCCAGAAACTGGGGAGATAGCAAGAAGGAAAAGCATATTAATTCATGTGGTAATGTTGCAGGGATTAAAAAGGATTTATTTTAAATAATTGGCACATTTTGAAAGAAATGAACTAAAAGGATTTATTTTAAATAACTGGCACATTTTGAAGGAAATGGACAGTAGTTCCGAGAATAAAGTTCTAGAAAAAAATTCTCATTGTGAAAAGGTCATTAGTATTTGGCTTGAGTTTACTCTTAACTTCCTGGGCTAAAATAACACTACAATTCCTTTGTCAACCTCTGCAATAAATTTTAATGTTTCCTTTATATAAGAGTTACTTATTTCTTTTTGGCTTTTGGCCACACTTGGCAGTTCTTGGGGACTCTTCCTAGTGATGTTCAGGGACCTGTAGAAAAGGCCAAAGAGATATAATAATCATTTGAGTGAAAGAGTAGAGGAGGGACCATGGACATCACTCCCTCATCTGTGGAACCCTGTGTCACAACCCACACTTTTCCTGACATTGATATCTTTCCCGGCCTTCTGTAAGAAGAAAGCAGACTAAAAGGTAGGATCCAGGGTCAGTACTTGAGCTAGTTTTGGTGATGGCAGTGATTTCTAGTTTTACTGTAACATTGAAGAATGGGTTTGCTTGGTTTAGATAATCACCTTTCTCAGGTCTCTTCTAGGTGAACAGACTGGATTGGAAAGGGATTCAGTGGAGATAGAGACCTGATGAACAAATCTCATAGATGTGAGTAGGTTGGCAGGTTCTCAATTCTAAAATCCCAGTTACTATAATGATACTAGTACAGGGATACTCAGCTACTACCACTTTCCTACTTTTGTTTGTTTGTTTATGGATCACACTTGTTGGCACTCAGGGGTTACTCCTAGCTCTGTGCTCAGAAATCGCTTCTGGCAGGCTCAGGGAACCATATGGGATGCTGGGAATCGAATTGGGGTTGTCCTGTGTTGGCATCATGCAAAGCAAACACTCTACTTCTGTGCTATCTCTCTGCCTCCTCCATTCTGGATACTGAGTTGTCCAAAGAACAGAAATCTCCTAGTGTGACTCCCATACTGGGAGGGCAGGATTAAGCCTTCCTCCATGTTAACACACAGATGAACAGAGGCAGAATCAGGTCTTTCCTGACCTCAGGAAGTCAGCCAGCGGAGATAGCACAGGAAAGGGCCTTTCCTGCCACACTTTCCTGAACACAGTGCTTGCTGTCAACATCAAAGTCCTAGTATTGTTTATTGGGGGAAATCTGAAGAGCACAAACAAAATAAAAGAAACATATGATCAAATTTAAGGATAAATGAATATAAGGGAGAAATCTACCTCTGTTGCAGGGGTCCAGTTGGTGTTGGCTCATGATTATCTGAGTTTCTCTGAGGAGGTAACTATTTTGTTTCCCCCCAAATTGCTCATTGATTTGTTGTTTTTCTTCTCAGCAGCATAACAGAACAGGAAGATAGGTGTGCGCAGTACAAAAGGGTGAGTTTTTGCCTTTTTTTCCTTGAGCTCTTCCAAGGTGGCCCCTCCCCTCCTTCCATGTTGTCCTTAGACTGGTTGTCTGTGAGTGGCCATTGCTTCTAGTCTCTTGCTGAAAAGAGAACACAGAGGAACTGCTGAGGGTAGAGACAAGATAAGGCACTTCTCAGAAAATTTGTTCTATCACTGGGCATGAAGCCGGAAGATGCCCATTAGCAATGAGCTCTCCCCTCTAGCTGGACCTGGGAGAGGTGAGAGGATTCTAGCCTTTGAGCTGTGAGAGTACAAGGAGTGGTGGAGATAAGCAGGAACTGCTGAGTTCTGAGAAACGCAGGACCAACTGCGGATTTCCAGTGTCAGTGCTTCTGAAAGGAAGTGCTCTGCAAAGGAAGCTGTGAGCCTAAGTGCAACTTTGGTCATTTGTCCCCTTCTCCCCCCCTTTTTTTTTTTTGGTTTTTGGGCCAAACCTGGTGACACTCAGGGGTTACTCCTGGCTATGCACTCAGAAATCGCTCCTGGCTTGAGGGACCATATGGAATGCCAGGGGACTGAACCTCGGTCCATTCTGGGTCAACCGCATGCAAGGCAAACACCCTACCACTGCGTCATTGCTCTAGCCACTGCTTTTCCTGCCCCCCCCCACTCTGCTTTTCTTTTTTTTTTTAAATTATGTTATTGAGTGGCCAGAGAGATAGCATGGAGGTAGGGCGTTTGCCTTGCATGCAGAAGGACGGTGGTTCGAATCTCATATGGTCCCCCAAGACTGCCAGGAGTGATTTCTGAGTGTAAAACCAGGAGTAACCCCTGAGCGCTGCCAGGTGTGACCCCAAACCCCTCCAAATATATATTCCTCGTCATGCATGCAAGACAAACGCCCTGTGTCTATACTATCTCTCCGGCCCCAGTCCTGTCCTTTTTCATCTCCACCAATGCACCTGGGACCACTTGGCACCTGGCCCCCACCTTTTCTCACAAATATATCTCACAAATATATATCACAATAAATACATATCCCAAATACATATTTGTGATACAAAGTCCTTCATAGTTGGATTTCAGATATATAATGAACCAGGGCCAATCCCATCACCAGTGTCTTCCTCCCTCCAATGATAATCCCAAGTGCATCCTATACCACCACCCTTTGACCCCTGGCCTGCCAGTAAATAGAACCAATTTAAATTTATATTATTATAGTTTGGGTCTCTTATTTCTATTGTTGTTGACTTTGGCTTGGATACTTAGTCCTGTCCTTTTTCTTTTCTTTTCTTTTCTTTTCTTTTTTTTTTTTTTTGGTTTTTGGATTTTGGGTCACACCCGGCAGCGCTCAGTGGTTACTCCTGGCTTTATGCTCAGAAATCGCTCCTGGCAGGCTCGGGGGACCATATGAGATGCCAGGGTTTGAACCACCATCATGCATGCAAGACAAACGCCCTGTGTCCATACTATCCGGGCTCAGTCCTGTCCTTTTTCATCTCCACCAATGCACCTGGGACCACTTGGCACCTGGCCCCCACTTTTTCTCCCCCCCTTTCTAAATGTTATAGAAAAATGCAGAAATATGAGGCAAAACAAAGTAATTCGTAATTTGTATCTCAAGGTTCTATGAAAAAGGCAGGAGGCACTATCTAAAAGATAAAAACAGGGTGACAGGGGACTGGAGAGATAGCACAGTGGTAGGGTGTTTGCAAGCAGCTGATTTGAAGAGATGACGGTTTGAATCCTGGCATATCCCATATGGTCCCCCAAGCCTGCCAGGAGCGACTTCTGAGTGAAGAACCAAGAGTAACTCCTGAGCTCTGCCAGATGTGACCCAAAAACCAACCAACCAAACAAACAAACAAAAAACAGGATGACAGTTTTTACATAGGCACAACAAAGTTGTAGAAAATAGAAAGAAAAATCTTTTGGCCTAAGAACATGGTGTCCCTACCCATGAATACCAATTACCAGCCCATGCATATTAAGTTGTCTGACCCCAAGCTAAGGATAATCGCTCATCAAAGGGGACTGTCTCAGTTCCTCTCTCCTGTCCTCCAGCCCCATCTAATGAGGGCGCTGGTGGGTAGGGGAGCCAAGGAACAGGGAGGTGAAAGAAGACCTTGGGGTGAGGGTGTGGAGTAGAAGGTGAAGTCACAGGCATGAGACCATAGGAAGTGGAGAGGGGCAGAGTTGAGGAGCTCAGCCTCTTTATTAATAAACCTCCAGCCCTCTGTGCTCTTCCCTATATCTCTCTTTCCTGCCTTCTGCAGGCTCATGAAGCTAGTAAGTTCTGTTTGTTGGCGAAGAACAGATTGGACAAGAATTCATCCAGTGAGAAAAAGAGCAAAAAAATTGTGGTCAGAAAGTGCCACCTGAAATCTCCAGACCACGCTTCTTCCTCCAGCTTCTGTGCCATGCTGATGGTGTCCAGTTTGTCGTACCTCTCTGGCTATCATTGATGCAGTCCTTTCAGTAGACCCAGTATTCTTTGCTCTAGCTCAGCCTCCTCTCGCCCGCCCGTTCTGCTCTATTGTCCAGCTTGAACCCCTTTAAAGACCCTGGCCTCCCCTGCCCCACTCAGATGCTCCCTCCCACTAAATCCTTCCCCATTCCATATGTTCCTCTCTCCTATCTTAACACTTCTCAGAAGCTAGAGGAGCAACAATTTCCCGCACCCCTCCATAGCAACTCTCTTGAACCCCAACCCATCTGAGATTCCCTCCTGCACTCCACATGACCATCCTCTCCCTCTCTGCTTCTCTGTTCCTTGAATTCTGCCCCCCAGTTTCCCCCTAAGGCCAAGATGTGCCCCATACCATACAAACCAAGAGCAAGAGGATCTCCTGGAGGAGGTGAGGCACCAGGTCACAGACAAGAAGAAAAGCTATCTGCCCCACCCCCTTCCTCTAACCACCTGGCTGAAGGTGCCCCCCTCATCACTGGTGTGGGCAACTATGCCATCCCCAATTCCTGTACATCTATTATTGACCAGGCCTTCATAGAGCTGGAGCCTAGGACCTGAGCTGGAGCAGTTTGCCACCAAGTGACACAAAATATTTGTTTTTGCTCAAAATTTTACTCTAAATGATGTAGAAGGTTTAAAAGACCACAGAGTGAAGGCAGAAGGCAACAGGCACTCACTTAAAAATCCACTGAATACTCTTCATCCTTTCAGGAATGAAAGTCACTATTCTTCAGGAACTGTCCCACATCATTCTCTTTGTTAAAAATGTACAGCTTTCCACTGGTCGCCTGTGCCCAACGAAACTTATACCTGCTGGGCACCACCATGGCTGAAGAGCTGCCAACCTCTCACACTGCACCCAGTTCAGCAGAACAAACACAGGCCAACCTCCTCCACCCTCTTTCGGTACATTCCCCACTGCATAATGTAAAATGAGATTGAATCCTGTGAAATGTTTTGTCTGCTGTGTTGGGGATCTGGGGTGGGAGTTCCTAGGAGTATGAGCTTAGGGAAAGAAAGAGCTTAGAAGAAAAGCTCTTAGAAGAGCAGTTCTTGGGACCAAAGAGATAGCACAGCGGCGTTTGCCTTGCAAGCAGCCGATCCAGGACCAAAGGTGGTTGGTTCGAATCCCGGTGTCCCATATGGTCCCCCGTGCCTGCCAGGAGGTATTTCTGAGCAGACAGCCAGGAGTAACCTCTGAGCACCGTCGGGTGTGGCCCAAAAACCAGAAGAAAAAAAAAAAAAAAAAGAAAGAAAAGCAGTTCTCTGAACTCCTCAGAATTCGGAGGAACACTTGAAGGCCACCAACACAGAACCCAGATCAGCTGCATGCAAGACAAGCGCCTTACTGGCTGTACTATGACACCAGCTCTGAAGTTTTCATTTTTGTAACTGAAGCATTTGTATAGATTTGCTAAAGCAACTGTGTGCATGAGGGGCCATGCAATAGTGCTTGATTCAGAGAATCACCTTTCTTGGATCTCTGAAGAGAATGTGGGGCCTCACTCTTGTAGGAGGACAGACTGGACAGGACAGGAATTCGGTCAAGACAGAGGCCCCCCTGATCTTCACTAACATATGGGATGGGTGGCAAGTTCCCAAATCTAAAACATCAGAAACCACAATGATACTATCACAGGGAACACAGATTCCCTTGATGGAGGCTCTGAGATGTCCATAGAACAGGAATCCTTCAGCACAACTCCATTGTTGGGAGGGTGGCAACATCAAGCTTGCCTCCATTACTAGCTGATCTGGAGAGCAGAAGCAGGATCAGGGTCCTTTCCTACCTGGAGGTCAGCCAGAGGGAGCACAGGAAAGACAGGGCCTTCCCTACCAGGCTTTTTCAAACGGGAACCTGTTGTCAACATAAAAAATTCTGGCACTGTTCATAGGAGGAAAACGGGAAAGCACAAAGAAAATAGAAAGCAAAACAAATCAAATGCAAGGATGTTGCACTGGTGAAGGGGTGTGTGTGTGTGTGTGTGTGTGTGTGTGTGTGTGTGTTTTATAACTGTAACCCAACTACAAAACATGTTTGTAATTGTTACTTAAATAGAGATATTAATTAAAAAAAAAAGAACTGAAACAATGACAAAGCAATGCCTTCCAGGAACCTTTCTCTAAAAACAAACAAAAGCAAACAAACAAAACCCCCACCACCAACAACAACAACAAAAAATGCAAGGATGAACCCATTTCTCTGCTCATAGCAAGAGTCCCCTCTTGGTCTTGGTTCATGACTGTGAGTTTCTGAGAGAGGAGGGAAAACATTGGATTCTAGCGCTCATTGTTTCTCATCTTGGTAGCACAACAGAAACAAGAGGCAGAGGTGGTTCGAAGGACAAAAGGGTGAGTTTCTGCCTTTTCCACCTGAGCTCTCCCAAGGGTGACCTCTCCCCTCCTTTCCATGTAGGGCCTGAACCAGTTTGTCTGTGAATGACCATTATTTCCACAGTCTCTCGCTACAAATAATATATATATATATATATGTATATAGATATAGATATATATTACACGCAGAGGAACTGCTGAAGGGAAGAGATAAGATAGACATTTCTCAGAATCTGTTCTATCACTGGGCATGAAGCAGGGAGGTGCCTTCCCCCCAGTCTGGCCCTAGGAGAAAAAGGACAGAATACTAGCCTTTGAGCTTGGAAGAGTCCAAAGAATGATGAGATCAGACTCCACTGGGCAGGAACTACTGAGCTCTGAGGCTCAGGACCAAATGCAGATTCCCAGAGACTGTGCCTCTGAAAGGGCTCTGCAGAGGAGGCTGTGGGCCTATGTGAATCTTTGGTTCTTGTCCTTTCCTGGTTTTTTTTGAGACTCTCAGAGATTAGCATCCCCTAGTGCTCTGCAGGACATCTCTGGGAGTGCCAGTGCCAGGGCCTTCATTTACCAAAAGCCACTCTCTTGAATTCCTAGATTTGAAGCTTTGTGAAAGAGTGGCTGAGCTCAGGGTCACCCCAGAAACCCACACTCCTCAAAGGTAGCAGTTTCAGTCAGCCCCTCTTTCTTGCCCCTGTCTAAGGACGAGTGGTGGTAGCCGTAGTGTGGTTAGGAGAGTCAAGGAACAGGGAGGTGAAGGAAGGCCTTGGGGGTGAGGGTGTGGAGTAGAAGGGTAAGTCAAGGGTGTAAGACCATGGAGGAGAGTCAGAGTTCTTGGGAGCTCAGCCCTTTGTTAACAGCCCTCCAGTGCCTTATGCTTCTCCCACTACCACTCTCTTTCCTGCCTAAATTCCAGTCTAAATTCAGGCCCTGCATGAATCCCTCCAACAGGACACAGATAGTGTGGTCAGATAGTGACACCTTAATTCTTCAGCCTGTGCTCCTCCCTACAGCTTCTGTCCCATGCTGATGGTGTCCAACTTGTCATGCCTGATCTGGCTTATTATCCATGCGGTCCTTTCAGTAGACCTTTCATTTACCGCTGCAGTGATTTCAGCCTTTTCAGTGTCCTTGGCTCTGGCTCAGCCTCCTCCCTCATCTACTCTTTCACCCTTTTAAAGACCCTGGTCTTCCCTGCCCCACTCAGCTGCTCCCTCCCACTAAGCCTGTCCACATTGCACCCTCTTATCCTGATGGTCCACCTTCCTTTTCTCCTCCCTTCTATCTTATCTCTTCTCAGAAGCCGGAGGAGCAACAATTCCCTGCACCTCTCCAGAACAACTACACCTGAACCCCAATCCATCCCTCCCTCTGTGGTTCCTTCCTGCATTCCACATGACCACCCTTTCCCTCTCTGCTCCCTTGTTCCTCGAATTCTGCCCCCCATCCTCCTATAAGGCCAGGATGTGCCCCGAACCATACAAACCAAGAGCAAGAGGACCTCCTGGAGGAGGTGAAGCACCAGCCATCTGCCCTGGCCCCTTCCTCTGACCACATGTCTGAAGGGCCACCTCTAACCACTGGTGTGAACATGGATAACAAGAGCAATCCTGATGCTCCCACAATTGACCTGGACTCTATCAACCTGGAGCCTGGGTTTCTGAGAGAGAACAGATGCAACACATCAGATAGCCACCATGACCTCAAATAGTGAAGGTTTAAAAGGCCACAAAGAGAAGGCAGAAGATGACAGGCCACCACCAAGAATCGCCTAGGGAAAGCCCTGATGAAATGCCTTCCATGTGTTTGCTGTTGTAGGGGAAAGCCTTAAAAGTTCACAGAATCCTCAGAATTCTCTCAGGAATAAAAGCCACACCTACCCAGGAGCAGTCCCACCATCTACCAAAAGCCTATTTCCACAGGAACTAAAACGGGCCTACCCCCACCCTCTTGGTGTACCTTCCCCAACTCTCAATGTAAACTTACATTGAATATTGTGAAATGTTTTGTTTGCTGTCTTGGGAGTCTGAGGTTAGAGTTCCTAGGAGTATGATCTTAGGAAAAGAATGGACTTAGAAGAAAAGCTCTTAGAAAACTAGTTCTCCGAACTCCTCAGAAATAGGAGGAACTTGGAGGTCTCCTGTCCAGCTGTTCCCTGTAGGGGCTGCAGGAGATCTCAGTGTTCCTGAGAATGCAGAGCAGCACAACTTCCCCTCACTGGACACTTTCTCTCCATGCCAGATGTGGGGCTGGGGGTTCACTGAAGAGAACAAGGCCACGAATAATTCTCAGTGAAAGTTGTGAGTGACCTCCTCAGAGGATGCCACTGGGTGTGAAGCCTGACTGTGGGGCCATAAGGAGGTAGGAACAGTTTCCACAGGACATAGACTTCTAATTGGGGAGCTGGAGATCCTGCCCTGGTTGGGGCTCTGAGAGGACCCAGATCTTATTGGGGAAGGGTCCCTGACTCTTGGGGAGGGTCTCCACTTGGGAGAACGTAGACTGACCTAGTTGGGGCAGGGACCCATATTTGGTAAGGAAGGGGATCCTGAAATGGTGAGGGTAGCACCTCTTGTTTCATTCTGGAGAGAATGTGACCTGGTTGTGGAGAGACCCTGACAGGCTTGAAGTTGGGGGCCCTTACCTCATTGTAGAAGAGCCAACTTTCAACAGAGATACTGCCTTGTGTGCTGAGAAGCACCTTATTTTTAAAATCAGATTTATGTATTTATTTAAATAAGTTTGAATTTATTTGATTCAAAATCAATCACTTGAATTTGATGGGCCCAACAAAAGTTTAGAGGCTATTATGAACCCTTTTAACAGTGGTTAACAAATGAAACACAAGCCTGGTTTTCAAAAATTTACATTCAAGTAAGTGTTAGCAGATGACAGCATTGGAAACAACAACAACAACAACAACAACAATGGCAACCAAAGCAAACCCTGTGGCATGTTGTCAAAAAGAAGGAAAATGAAATAAGGAAACATCAAGTTGAATACCATATGTAGTTGGATGGTCAGAAACAGGCATTTATCTAAGTTAACATTGCTAGAAGTCTAAAACAAGAAAAAGGGGAAGATTTTAAGATATCAGTTTTATCAGAGGCTTGACAGGAAAGGAATCAAGAGAGTAAGCAGGCCCAAAAGTAGACATGTGCCTGCAATCTTCCAGCAGTAGAAGGTGATGATCAGAACTTACAGAGTAAAAAGTAGAGTAAGGTGTTGAAAAAAGGGGGAAATAAAGATTGAATTCTTTGTTTTGTTTTGTTTTTTTGGTTTTTCAGGCCACACCCGTTTGATGCTCAGGGGTTATTCCTGGCTAAGCGCTCAGAAATTGCCCCTGGCTTGGGGGGACCATATGGGACGCCAGGGGATCGAACCGTGGTCCTTTCCTTGGCTAGCGCTTGCAAGGCAGATACCTTGCCTCTAGCGCCACCTTGCCAGCCCCAAGATTGAATTCTTATACTATGAGATGTAAAGCAGCTCAAGAAACAGCTTTAGCTACAAGAATAGGAAGGGTGGCAAAGGAGGTGGTGATGAAAGGAGGTTAGGTGGAGGAGTATGTTCTTTGACTGCTTCTTTTTCTTAAGTGTCTAAGGAAGTAAAGTTACCAACCAAGTAAATGGCAAAGGAATTTTTAGAAGTGCCAGTAGAGAGTGAGGGTGCAAAAGAGCTATTTGGCAGGGTTGGAGTATGCATGGACTAGGACAATGAAGAGGAGTGACAGGCACCTCAAGTGTTGGGTATGTATGATTGCTTCATTTGGGATCCTGAAGTTTAAGACAGACCAGTTGGAGATTTAGTATTATTCTCTGCACACAGTCCAGCTTGCATTGATTCCAGCTTCACTCAGCATCCATATTGTAGTATCAGGAGGGAGATCAAAGGTTTTTCCTTCCTCTGTTTTCAGCTAGAAGAGTTGGATTGAGTGCAGAGAGAGATGGGGAGAGATCAGAGATAAAATTAAGTGTGAAAATACAAACTGTGTGTTTGTGTGTGTGTGTGTGTGTGTGTGTGTGTGTGAGAGAGAGAGAGAGAGAGAGACAGAGAGACAGAGAGAGAGACAGAGACAGAGAGAGATGAAGAAAGTGGATGAAGGGAGGAAGAGAGAATAGGAACCTACAGAGGAATTAAACAAAGGAGAGATCAAAAGATTATGTTCTTCATTTTCTGGCATCATAAAAAGACTTCGGAATTCGACAATGAACATGTCAGGAGCCTATAGTTGATGCCACGACAATATGCTTCAAGAGTGGAGAAACCCTGTATCTCTTAGGCCAAGGGAATTTCCTTTCTAATTTCCCCAATAATTACTGTGCCTATGCAAGAACAAAAACAAACAAAACAGAACAAACAAAAAATCTAACTTGCTACACCAGCTCCCCCTCCTAATTAAAAATTTTTTTTTCTTCTTTTAAATTTAAATTCACAGTTTCTACACAGGGGCTCATCCCTGCTTCTCCCTCTCCCCTACCCCCCCCCAGAACCATAAAACATGAATCAGCTTATTCTACCTCATAAATTGAGAAAAAAAAGTGGATGATATCAAGGGCAAGCAGTCTCATGAACACTGAGCGGAAATAAAATATGATCAGCCCTAAACAACCAATTCAAAGTCAATGACAATAGAATCAAGAGACCCTAACTACAATAAGGTATATATACAAAAGGAACCTGTTACACTAGCACTCCAGGGGGCTAAGGGTGGAAGTATGGGAAACATGCTGAGAACAGGGATGGAGGGAGGTCAACACTGGTGCTGGGAAATGCCCCAATTCACTGTCCCTATGTACCTTAAATACAATTGTAAAAGACTTGTCATTGACATTGGTCTCAATAAAATTATTTTTAAAAAGATTATGTTCTGGTAGTCTAACAAAATTTTGCCAATAGTAGATGTATGGTGTCAAAAGTGCAAGAAAAGTCTGAGAGAGAATTTGAAATAAATATTAAAAGAGGGGGTCCAATGTTTATAATGTTATCCAAAATGTTATGAAATAGATAGGAGTGAAGAGAAAAGAAAATTATTTTAAATGATAGTATCAAACCACTGAAAGACCCAAGAATGAGAAGGGAGAACAAATGATGAAGAGGAAGAACTCTGAAGATGTTTAGGATAAAGACTTCTGAGTGTTTTTTGTTTGTTTGTTTGTTTTTGTTTTGTTTTTGGGTCACACCCAGCAGCGCTCAGGGGATACTCCTGGCTCTATGCTCAGAAATCGCTCCTGGCAGGCTCGGGAGACCATATGGGATGCTGGGATTCGAACCACCATTCTTCTGCATGCAAGGCAAACACCCTACCTCCATGCTATCTCTCAGGCTCAAGCAAGTGTTTTTACTGCAGAGCTTCTAAGTTAATGTGCTGGTCTGCCAGCAACAGGGAAGCAGACAGCAAAGAAAGCCAAATGAATCCTCACATCATTGTCAGAATTCAAGTCCTTGAAAAAAAACCTTTGCAGAAAAATTAATGCAATATTTTTTTACAGAAAACATTGTTCACGATTGAGTTACAATGTACAACAATATTCACCAGTGCACTGTTTCCTGCTATCAATGTCCACAGTTTCCCTCTCACTCTCATTGATATCCCCTTTACTCCTCTATAGCCTTCCCACCTGCCTTTGGGACAAGCATTTTACTTCAATCTCCTCCTTCTTTTTGGACACTGTGGTTTGCACTACTGTGAATGAAGGGGTGCCATGCATGTTATTTTATTCCCTTTCAGCAACCAGTTCTTGTCCAGAGTGATCAGTTCTAACTATCACTTTCAAAGTGTAACCTTCTCTACTGCAACTGCAATCTGCTCTTTGTGGCAAGCTTCCTATAATGGAGTGGTCTTCCCAATTCTCATCTCTTATCATTTATACATATCATCCTCACACTGCCTTTTATTTTCCTTCTATCCCACAGGTGAGTGGGATTATTCTATACATATATCCCTTTCCCTCTGACTCATTTCACTCAGCATAATAATCTCCATTTCCATTCACGTATAAGTGAATTTCATGACTTCATTTTTTATAATGGCTACATAGCATTCCAATGGTGTAAATGTACCACAGTTTCTTTAGTCACTTATCTGTTGTTGAGGACCTGCGTTGCTTCCATATTTGGGCTATTGTAAATAGTGCTGTGATAAACATAGGAGTGCAGAGGGCATTTTTGTATTGCATTTTTACATTCCTAGGGGTCTATCCCTAGAAGTGGTATTGTTGGATCATATGGGAGCTCAATTTCCAGTTTTTTTTGGGGGGGTCACACCCAGAAGTGCTCAGGGACTACTCCTGGCTCTAGGCTCAGAAATCGCCCCTGGCAGGCACAGGGGACCATATGGGATGCCGGGATTCGAACCACCGTCCTTCTGCATGAAAGGCAAATGCTTTACCTCCATGCTATCTCTCCGGCCCCCTCAATTTCCATTTTTTAAAGAAATCTCCTTATTGTTTTCCATAAAGGCTGCTAGACAGCATTTTCACCAGAAGTGAATGAGAGTTCCTTTCACCCCATATCCCTGCCATTGATTGTTCTTTTTTATGTATGTGTGATGTATGCCAGTCACTGTGGTGTGAGGTAGAACCTCATTGTTGTTTTAATTTGCATCTCACTGAAGATGTAGTGATATGGAGCTTTTGTTGTTGTTGTTGTTGTTTTTGGGTCACACCTGGCAGCGCTCAGGGATTCCTCCTGGCTCTATACTCAGAAATCGCTCCTAACAGGCTCAGGGGACCATATGGGATGCCGGGATATGAACCACCATCCTTCTGCTTGCAAGGAAAACACCTTACCTCCATGCTATCTCTCTGGCCCCAGATGTGGAGCATTTTTACATGCCTTTTGGCCATTTGTATTTCTTCTTTGAGGAAGTGTCTGTTCATTTCTTCTCCCCACTTTTTGGTGGGGTTAGATGTCTTTTCTTGTTATGCCTGTTAGTACCTTTAAATATCATAAATATTAGCAACCTATCTGATGGATATTGGATAATGGAAATTCTGTGGGTGGCCTTTGTATTCTAGTTGCCATTTCCTTTGAGGTGCAGAAGCTTCTCATTTTAATATACTTTTATTTGTTTATATCTACTTTCATTTGTTTGACCTTTTGGTTTCTTCCTCGAAGATGCCATTAGTCTCAGTATCATGGAGTGTTTTACCTACATGTTCTTCTATATACCTTATCCTATTCACATTAGTGCCACAAAAATTCAAATACATAGGTGTCAACTTAACTAAAGAGGTGAAGGACCTAAACAAAGAAAACAACAAAACACTGCTTCATGAAATAAAAGAGGACTCAAGGAAATGGAGACACATACCCTGTTCATGGATTGGGAGGATTAACATCATTAAAATAGCAATACTCTCCAATGTGTTGTACAGATTTAATGAAATTCCTCTGAGGATACCCATGACATTCTTCAAAGAAGTGGATCAAACACTCCAGAAAAAATTCATTTGGAACAATAAACATCCATGAATAGCTAAAGAAACCCTTAGGGAAAAGAATATGGGAGGCATTAGTTTCCCCAACTTTAAATTGTACTACAAAGCAGTAGTCATTAAAACAGCATGGTATTGTAACAAAAACAGACCCTCAGATCAATGGTATAGACTTGAATATTCAAAGCTAAACTGACAGGTTTATGGTCAATTAATCTTTGATAAAAGAGCAAGAAATAAAAAGTGGGGCAAGGAAAACAGCTTCAATAAGTGGTGCTGAGGGGCTGGAGAGATAACATGGATTTAAGGCATTTGCCTTGAGCACAGAAGGTTGGTGGTTTGAATCCTGGCATCTCATATGGTCCCCCGAGCCTGCCAGGAGTGATTTCTGAGCACAGAGCCAGGAGTAAACCTGAGCGCTGCTGGGTATGACCCAAAACCAAAAGATAAATGAATGAATGAATGAATGAATAAGTGATGCTGAGAAAATTGGTCAACTACATACAAAAAAGAGAACTCAGACCTCTAATGCAGTGCTTCTCAATTATTTTCTGTCGTGCCCCTCTAGGAAAAAAGAAAACATTTTCTTTTTTGTTTTTGTTTTTATTTTTGTTTTTGGGCCACACTTGTTGGCACTCAGGGGTTACTCCTGGCTCTACACCCAGAAATCGCTCCTGGCAGGCTTGGAGACCATATGGGATGCTGGGATTCGAACCACTGTGCTTCTGCATCAAAGGCAAAGGCCTTACCTCCATGCTATCTCTCCGATCTCAGAAGAAAACATTTTTTTTCGTTTTCCCTCGTTTTCCCCTGCATGACTGTAAATAGTACCTTTATTTAAAAAAACTTTAACCTACAAACCAAAAATATATAAAATAATTTGAGCTGATTTTTTAATCAGAGGTGATGTCTGGATTAATGGCTACAATGAGCATGTTTTGGTTTTCGAAGTGGGGTTTGAAGCAGGACACAACAGCTCTCAGCTCCAGAGACATTTAGAGACATAAACACCATAAACATGGGGCTTAGCTTGTTATGACAATGTTCAGTGAGGTCAAACGCGCCCCCCTTTTACGGAGCCTCTGGGGGGCACGCCCCACTATTTTTTTTTTTTTTTTTTTTGGTTTTTGGGCCACACCCGGCAGTGCTCAAGGATTACTCCTGGCTGTCTGCTCAGAAATAGCTCCTGGCAGGCACAGGGGACCATATGGGACACCGAGATTCGAACCAACCACCTTTGGTCCTGGATCGGCTGCTTGCAAGGCAAACGCCTCTGTGCTATCTCTCCGGGCCCACGCCCCACTATTTGAGAAGCACTGTTTTAATACCATGCACAAAGGTCAAATAAAAATGGATTAAAGATCTTGATATCAAATCTGAAACCATTAAGTACTAAGAGGAAAACATAGGTATAATATTCCATGGCATTGTAGCTAAAGGCATCTTCATGGATAAAACCTTGTGGCTTTTTTTGCCGTTGGCCAAGCATGTGGAAGCAAACGTAAGTAAAGGAGTCTGTCTTAAATTGAGTGAGAAGCTTCTGCACTTCATAGGAAACAGTGAATAGGATATAAAGGCTACCCACAGATAGGAGAAACTATTAACTTAACAGTTATCTTAATAGATATCTTAATATCATCTGATAAAGGGTTAATATCTAAGATATACAAGGCACTGACAGAACTTAGCAAGAAAGAAAAACATTTAACCCCATCAATAATGGGGAGAAGAAATGAACAGACATCTCCTCAAAGAAAAACTACAGATGCCAAAAGGCATATAAAAATGTTCCACATCACTAATCATCACTGAGATGCAAATCAAAACAACAAATATGTATTATCTCACACCACAGGCACTGGTACACATCAAAAAGGAGAAAAAGCAGCGCTGGTGCAGATACAGAGGAAAAGGGACTCTCGTTCACTGTTGGTAGGAATATGGACTGGATCAGCCATTTTGGAAAACAATATTCCGCAGAAAATGAAATTGAGCTTCCATATGAGTCAGCAATACCATTCCTAGGAATATCCCCTTGGAGCTCAAAATCACCCCGTAGAAAATGCATTTGAATTTCTATGTTCATTGTAGCACTGTTTACAATAGCTGAATCTGGAAACAACCCCAGTGTCCGAGAACAGATGAGTGATAAAGATGGGGCCGGAGAGATAGCATAGAGGTAAGGTGTTTGCCTTTCATACAGAAGGTCATCGGTTTGAGTCCCGGCGTCCCATATGGTCCCCCATGCCTGCCAGGAGCAATTTCTGAGCATGGAGCCAGGAGTAACCTCTGAGCACTTCCAGGTGTGACCCAAAAACCACACACACACAAAAAAAGAAATCATAGTACAGGGCCCGGAGAGATAGCACAGTGGCGTTTGCCTTGCAAGCAGCTGATCCAGAACCAAAGGTGGCTGGTTCGAATCCCGGTGTCCCATATGGTCCCCCGTGCCTGCCAGGAGCTATTTCTGAGCAGACAGCCAGGAGTAACCCCTGAGCACCGCCGGGTGTGGCCCAAAAACAAACAAACAAACAAAAAAAAGAAATCATAGTACAGATACACAATGGAATACTATGCAACTATTAGGAAAAATTAAGTAATAAAATTTGCTTATACAAGAGTGGATGTTGAGTGAAATGAATTAGAGGGAGAGGGATCAACATAGAATAATCTCACTCATTTGAGAAATATAAGAGAGATAAAAGATAGTATGGTAATAATATCCAGAGATAATAGAGATGAAGGTCAGGGGGACTAGTCCATGATAGGGAGCTTGCCATAAATAGTGGATCAGTGGACTAGAAAAGGATCTTTATGATAACGGAAGTTGGAACTGATCACTCAGGACAAAAACAGGGTGATAAAAGGGGATAAAATCATTAGCAGTAGTGCAAAACACAGTACCAAGAAGGGGAAAGGAAGATAGATAGCTATAGACAGAAACCATTTGCTTAGGCAGGCAGGGGGTAGGAGAAGGAAAACTGGGACACTGATGGCAGGAAATGTGCACTGTAGATGGGTGGTATATATTGTATGAAACTCAATTATTAAAATTTCTGTAACCAAGGTGCTAAAATACATTTAATTAAAATCATAAATAATAAGAAAATTAAAAAAAATAGTCAGAGACTGGATAGATAATATGGAGGTAGGATGTTTGCCTTGCACATGGCTGATCCTTTTTGATCCTCAATATCCCATATGGTCACCTGAGCACTGCCAAGGAATGATTCCTAACAAGTAACCAACGAGCATCGACAGGTATAGCCCGAAAACAAAACAACTAAGCAAGTAATGGGCAGGAAGTGGCTCAGGAGACAGTAGAAAGATCCCTTTTGTGATTGGGTAGAGCTTTTGGGGGGTTTGCTTTTGTCTTAGGGTCCTACATAATTGTGCTCAGAGATTACTCTTAGCTCTGCTCAGAAAACCGTATGTGGGACTGGAATTCTAACCAGGGTGGGCTTCATGCAAGGTAAGAGCCTTATTTACTTTTATGGTCCACAGTACAGCTTTTTATGTATTCAAATATATTTTTATATTCTCAAAGATAATAGTACCTTTGATCATATTAAAGTGATCATATTTGATTATATGAAAAGCAGGAAGAAGCTTATAAGCTTCCTGAGAACATGAAGGAGCTTCCTCAGAAATGAAATTCGGGGCCGGAGAGATAGCACGGAGGGAAGGCATTTGCCTTTCATGCAGATGGATGGTGGTTTGAACCCCAGCATCCCATATGGTCTCCCGAGCCTGCCAGGAGCGATTTCTGAGCACAGAGCCAGGAGGAACCCCTGAGCGCTGCTGGGTGTGACCCAAAAAACCGAAAAAAAAAAAAAAAAAAAAACCAACAACCCTGAATGAAATTCCATCTTTTTTAGTGACTTCTAAGACTCCTCTGGGGTTGTCAGTTATTGTAAGCTGCCATGGCATGGTTATAGATGTCATTTACCAGCTATTACAGTTCCAATGCTCTGTCCTATCTGTATTTTTACACCACTCCACCATTAGTGAAGTATCAAGAATAAATTTAAAATAGGATATTTGGGAGCAAGAGTACAGTGAGTAAGGCATTTGTCTTATACACAGCTGATCCTGGTTTGATCCCTGGCACACCATATGGTCGCCTGAGTATCTCGGGACTGATTCCTGAGCAAAAAGCTAGAAATAGTCCCTGAGTATCACAGGATGTGAGCCAAGCAAACATCTTCCCTCAAATAGAACATTTTGTAAGATATTAAATGACCACTAATAAGAGAGGATTGACGTGAGGTCTTTTGATAGAGAAGCTACTACCACTTCCTATAGAACCTATAGAACATTTAAAGGTAATGTCTACAAAAATACCTTTCTTTATTTCTCTATTTCCTTTCCTTTTGTTGTTGTTGTTGTTGCTCAGGGCTTACTTATGGCTCTGACCTCAGGAATAACTTCTGGTGGGTTCGAGGCACCATACATATGAGGCGGTTACAGGGGATTGAATCCAGGTCGGCCACATGCAAGGCCAGCGCTCTGCCCGCTATACTATCATTCCTCACCCTTTAATATACAATTCTGTAAAAACGTCATGTAAAAATGCCTATTTCTCTCATTGGAGTCCTTTTAGGAACTATTTTCCCCTCACAGTAAGATTTTACCCATTCACAATCCACTGAATAAAAGTGGATAAGATCTTGAACAATTTCCTTAGTTAAATGTTGTTCTTGAACAGGTTAAAACACAAACAAAAACAAACTGGCAGCTCTGGGCAGTGAGCTTGGGGATGGAGATAAGGGTGGGAAAGATCATCTTCCTGAAAGACCCTCCCTTAGCACATGGCTCCCTTCCTTTCTTTCTCCCCCCACCCCCAAGAATCTTGCTTCACAGATCTTGCTAGGTCCATTGGACCACCTTGGAGATGAAGATAGGGGAGGAAAAGATGATTTTCCTAAAGGACCCTCCCTTAGCACATGGCTCCCCTCCTTTCTTTCTTCCACCCACCCCCAAGAATCTTGCTTCACAGGTCTTGCTAGCTCCATTGGACCACCTTGGGGAAAAAGATAGGGGAGGAAAAGATGATTTTCCTAAAAGACCCTCCCTTAGCACATGGCTCCCCTCCTTTCTTTCTCCCCCCCCACCCGCAAGAATCTTGCTTCACAGATCTTGATAGGTCCATTGGACCACCTTGGGGAAAAAGATAGGGGAGGAAAAGATGATTTTCCTAAAAGACCCTCCCTTAGCACATGGCTCCCTTCCTTTCTTTCTCCCCCCACCCCCAAGAATCTTGCTTCACAGATCTTGCTAGGTCCACTGGACCACCTTGGAGATGAAGATAGGGGAGGAAAAGATGATTTTCCTAAAGGACCCTCCCTTAGCACATGGCTCCCCTCCTTTCTTTCTCCCCCCACCCCCAAGAATCTCGCTTCACAGATCTTGCTAGGTCCACTGGACCACCTTGGGAATGAAGATAGGGGAGGAAAAGATGATTTTCCTAAAGGACCCTCCCTTAGCACATGGCTCCCCTCCTTTCTTTCTTCCACCCACCCCCAAGAATCTTGCTTCACAGGTCTTGCTAGCTCCATTGGACCACCTTGGGGAAAAAGATAGGGGAGGAAAAGATGATTTTCCTAAAAGACCCTCCCTTAGCACATGGCTCCCCTCCTTTCTTTCTCCCCCCCACCCGCAAGAATCTTGCTTCACAGATCTTGCTAGGTCCATTGGACCACCTTGGGGATGAAGATAGGGGAGGAAAAGATGATTTTCCTAAAGGACCCTCCCTTAGCACATGGCTCCCCTCCTTTCTTTCTCCCCCCACCCCCAAGAACCTTGCTTCACAGATCTTGCTAGGTCCACTGGACCACCTTGGGAATGAAGATAGGGGAGGAAAAGATGATTTTCCTAAAAGACCCTTCCTTAGCACATGGCTCCCCTCCTTTCTTTCTTCCACCCATCCCCAAGAATCTTGCTTCACAGGTCTTGCTAGCTCCATTGGACCACCTTGGGAATGAAGATAGGGGAGGAAAAGATGATTTTCCTAAAAGACCCTCCCTTAGCACATGGCTCCCCTCCTTTCTTTCTCCCCCCACCCGCAAGAATCTTGCTTCACAGATTTGCTAGGTCCATTGGACCACCTTGGGGATGAAGATAGGGGAGGAAAAGATGATTTTCCTAAAAGACCCTCCCTTAGCACATGGCTCCCTTCCTTTCTTTCTCCCCCCACCCCCAAGAATCTTGCTTCACAGATCTCGCTAGGTCCACTGGACCACCTTGGAGATGAAGATAGGGGAGAAAAAGATGATTTTCCTAAAGAACCCTCCCTTAGCACATGGCTCCCTCCTTTCTTTCTCCCCCCACCCCCAAGAATCTTGCTTCACAGATCTTGCTAGGTCCACTGGACCACCTTGGAGATGAAGATAGGGGAGGAAAAGATGATTTTCCTAAAAGACCCTCCCTTAGCACATGGCTCCCATCCTTTCTTTCTCCCCGCCACCTGCAAGAATCTTGCTTCACAGGTCTTGCTAGGTCCATTGGACCACCTTGGAGATGAAGATAGGGGAGGAAAAGATGATTTTCCTAAAAGACCCTCCCTTAGCACATGGCTCCCCTCCTTTCTTTCTCCCCCCACCCCCAAGAATCTTGCTTCACAGATCTTGCTAGGTCCACTGGACCACCTTGGAGATGAAGATAGGGGAGGAAAAGATGATTTTCCTAAAGGACCCTCCCTTAGCACATGGCTCCCCTCCTTTCTTTCTCCCCCCACCCCCAAGAATCTTGCTTCACAGATCTTGCTAGGTCCACTGGACCACCTTGGGAATGAAGATAGGGGAGGAAAAGATGATTTTCCTAAAGGACCCTCCCTTAGCACATGGCTCCCCTCCTTTCTTTCTCCCCCCACCCCCAAGAATCTTGCTTCACAGATCTTGCTAGGTCCATTGGACCACCTTGGAGATGAAGATAGGGGAGGAAAAGATGATTTTCCTAAAAGACCCTCCCTTAGCACATGGCTCCCCTCCTTTCTTTCTCCCCCCACCCCCAAGAATCTTGCCTCACAGATCTCGCTAGGTCCACTGGACCACCTTGGAGATGAAGATAGGGGAGGAAAAGATGATTTTCCTAAAAGACCCTCCCTTAGCACATGGCTCCCATCCTTTCTTTCTCCACCCCCCCCCCCCCCAAGAATCTTGCTTCACAGATCTCGCTAGGTCCACTGGACCACCTTGGAGATGAAGATAGGGGAGGAAAAGATGATTTTCCTAAAGGACCCTCCCTTAGCACATGGCTCCCATCCTTTCTTTCTCCACCCACCCCCCCAAGAATCTTGCTTCACAGATCTTGCTAGGTCCATTGGACCACCTTGGGAATGAAGATAGGGGAGGAAAAGATGATTTTCCTAAAGGACTCTCCCTTAGCACATGGCTCCCCTCCTTTCTTTCTCCCCCTCACCCCCAAGAATCTTGCTTCACAGGTCTTGCTAGGTCCATTGGACCACCTTGGGGATGAAGATAGGGGAGGAAAAGATGATTTTCCTAAAGGACCCTCCCTTAGCACATGGCTCCCCTCCTTTCTTTCTCCCCCCACCCCCAAGAATCTTGCTTCACAGATCTTGCTAGGTCCATTGGACCACCTTGGGAATGAAGATAGGGGAGGAAAAGATGATTTTCCTAAAGGACCCTCCCTTAGCACATGGCTCCCCTCCTTTCTTTCTCCCCCCCACCCTCAAGAATCTTGCTTCACAATTCTTGCTAGGTCCATTGGACCACCTTGGAGATGAAGATAGGGGAGGAAAAGATGATTTTCCTAAAAGACCCTCCCTTAGCACATGGCTCCCCTCCTTTCTTTCTCCCCCCACCCCCAAGAATCTTGCTTCACAGATCTCGCTAGGTCCACTGGACCACCTTGGAGATGAAGATAGGGGAGGAAAAGATGATTTTCCTAAAAGACCCTCCCTTAGCACATGGCTCCCCTCCTTTCTTTCTCCCCCCCCACCCGCAAGAATCTTGCTTCACAGATCTTGATAGGTCCATTGGACCACCTTGGGGAAAAAGATAGGGGAGGAAAAGATGATTTTCCTAAAAGACCCTCCCTTAGCACATGGCTCCCTTCCTTTCTTTCTCCCCCCACCCCCAAGAATCTTGCTTCACAGATCTTGCTAGGTCCAATGGACCACCTTGGAGATGAAGATAGGGGAGGAAAAGATGATTTTCCTAAAGGACCCTCCCTTAGCACATGGCTCCCCTCCTTTCTTTCTCCCCCCACCCCCAAGAATCTTGCTTCACAGATCTTGCTAGGTCCACTGGACCACCTTGGGAATGAAGATAGGGGAGGAAAAGATGATTTTCCTAAAGGACCCTCCCTTAGCACATGGCTCCCCTCCTTTCTTTCTTCCACCCACCCCCAAGAATCTTGCTTCACAGGTCTTGCTAGCTCCATTGGACCACCTTGGGGAAAAAGATAGGGGAGGAAAAGATGATTTTCCTAAAAGACCCTCCCTTAGCACATGGCTCCCCTCCTTTCTTTCTCCCCCCCACCCGCAAGAATCTTGCTTCACAGATCTTGCTAGGTCCATTGGACCACCTTGGGGATGAAGATAGGGGAGGAAAAGATGATTTTCCTAAAAGACCCTCCCTTAGCACATGGCTCCCTTCCTTTCTTTCTCCCCCCACCCCCAAGAATCTTGCTTCACAGATCTTGCTAGGTCCACTGGACCACCTTGGAGATGAAGATAGGGGAGAAAAAGATGATTTTCCTAAAAGACCCTCCCTTAGCACATGGCTCCCCTCCTTTCTTTCTCCCCCCACCCCCAAGAATCTTGCTTCACAGATCTCGCTAGGTCCACTGGACCACCTTGGAGATGAAGATAGGGGAGGAAAAGATGATTTTCCTAAAAGACCCTCCCTTAGCACATGGCTCTCCTCCTTTCTTTCTCCCCCCCCACCCGCAAGAATCTTGCTTCACAGATCTTGATAGGTCCATTGGACCACCTTGGGGAAAAAGATAGGGGAGGAAAAGATGATTTTCCTAAAAGACCCTCCCTTAGCACATGGCTCCCTTCCTTTCTTTCTCCCCCCACCCCCAAGAATCTTCCTTCACAGATCTTGCTAGGTCCAATGGACCACCTTGGAGATGAAGATAGGGGAGGAAAAGATGATTTTCCTAAAGGACCCTCCCTTAGCACATGGCTCCCCTCCTTTCTTTCTCCCCCCACCCCCAAGAATCTTGCTTCACAGATCTTGCTATGTCCACTGGACCACCTTGGAGATGAAGATAGGGGAGGAAAAGATGATTTTCCTAAAGGACCCTCCCTTAGCACATGGCTCCCCTCCTTTCTTTCTCCCCCCACCCCAAAGAATCTTGCTTCACAGATCTTGCTAGGTCCACTGGACCACCTTGGGAATGAAGATAGGGGAGGAAAAGATGATTTTCCTAAAGGACCCTCCCTTAGCACATGGCTCCCCTCCTTTCTTTCTCCCCCCCACCCTCAAGAATCTTGCTTCACAGATCTTGCTAGGTCCATTGGACCACCTTGGAGATGAAGATAGGGGAGGAAAAGATGATTTTCCTAAAAGACCCTCCCTTAGCACATGGCTCCCCTCCTTTCTTTCTCCCCCCACCCCCAAGAATCTTGCTTCACAGATCTCGCTAGGTCCACTGGACCACCTTGGAGATGAAGATAGGGGAGGAAAAGATGATTTTCCTAAAAGACCCTCCCTTAGCACATGGCTCCCATCCTTTCTTTCTCCCCCCCACCTGCAAGAATCTTGCTTCACAGATCTCGCTAGGTCCACTGGACCACCTTGGGAATGAAGATAGGGGAGGAAAAGATGATTTTCCTAAAGGACTCTCCCTTAGCACATGGCTCCCCTCCTTTCTTTCTCCCCCTCACCCCCAAGAATCTTGCTTCACAGGTCTTGCTAGGTCCATTGGACCACCTTGGGGATGAAGATAGGGGAGGAAAAGATGATTTTCCTAAAGGACCCTCCCTTAGCACATGGCTCCCCTCCTTTCTTTCTCCCCCCACCCCCAAGAATCTTGCTTCACAGATCTTGCTAGGTCCATTGGACCACCTTGGGAATGAAGATAGGGGAGGAAAAGATGATTTTCCTAAAGGACCCTCCCTTAGCACATGGCTCCCCTCCTTTCTTTCTCCCCCCCACCCTCAAGAATCTTGCTTCACAGATCTTGCTAGGTCCATTGGACCACCTTGGAGATGAAGATAGGGGAGGAAAAGATGATTTTCCTAAAAGACCCTCCCTTAGCACATGGCTCCCCTCCTTTCTTTCTCCCCCCACCCCCAAGAATCTTGCTTCACAGATCTCGCTAGGTCCACTGGACCACCTTGGAGATGAAGATAGGGGAGGAAAAGATGATTTTCCTAAAAGACCCTCCCTTAGCACATGGCTCCCATCCTTTCTTTCTCCACCCCCCCCCAAGAATCTTGCTTCACAGATCTTGCTAGGTCCATTGGACCACCTTGGGAATGAAGATAGGGGAGGAAAAGATGATTTTCCTAAAGGACTCTCCCTTAGCACATGGCTCCCCTCCTTTCTTTCTCCTCCTCACCCCCAAGAATCTTGCTTCACAGGTCTTGCTAGGTCCATTGGACCACCTTGGGGATGAAGATAGGGGAGGAAAAGATGATTTTCCTAAAAGACCCTCCCTTAGCACATGGCTCCCTTCCTTTCTTTCTCCCCCCCACCCCCAAGAATCTTGCTTCACAGGTCTTGCTAGGTCCATTGGACCACCTTGGAGATGAAGATAGGGGAGGAAAAGATGATTTTCCTAAAAGACCCTCCCTTAGCACATGGCTCCCCTCCTTTCTTTCTCCCCCCACCCCCAAGAATCTTGCTTCACAGATCTCGCTAGGTCCACTGGACCACCTTGGAGATGAAGATAGGGGAGGAAAAGATGATTTTCCTAAAAGACCCTCCCTTAGCACATGGCTCCCATCCTTTCTTTCTCCACCCCCCCCCCAAGAATCTTGCTTCACAGATCTTGCTAGGTCCATTGGACCACCTTGGGAATGAAGATAGGGGAGGAAAAGATGATTTTCCTAAAGGACTCTCCCTTAGCACATGGCTCCCCTCCTTTCTTTCTCCTCCTCACCCCCAAGAATCTTGCTTCACAGGTCTTGCTAGGTCCTTTGGACCACCTTGGGGATGAAGATAGGGGAGGAAAAGATGATTTTCCTAAAAGACCCTCCCTTAGCACATGGCTCCCTTCCTTTCTTTCTCCCCCCCACCCCCAAGAATCTTGCTTCACAGGTCTTGCTAGGTCCATTGGACCACCTTGGAGATGAAGATAGGGGAGGAAAAGATGATTTTCCTAAAAGACCCTCCCTTAGCAATTGGCTCCTTTCCTTTCTTTCTCCCCCCACCCCCAAGAATCTTGCTTCACAGATCTTGCTAGGTCCATTGGACCACCTTGGGGATAAAGATGGGGGAGAAAAAGATGATTTTCCTAAAAGACCCTCCCTTAGCACATGGCTCCCTTCCTTTCTTTCTCCCCCCCCACCCCCAAGAATCTTGCTTCACAGGTCTTGCTAGGTCCATTGGACCACCTTGGGGATGAAGATAGGGGAGGAAAAGATGATTTTCCTAAAAGACCCTTCCTTAGCACATGGCTCCCCTCCTTACTTTTTTATCCCAAGCTAAGAACCGTGCCTTACAGGTCTTGCTAGGTGCATTGGACCACCCCATCCTTTCCTAAGGGGAGAGAGAGAGGAAGGACCCCAGCACTGTCAAACACCCACGCCTGCGCACCAAGAAGTCAAGGCCCAGCCTGGACCGGTTGGCAAGGCCCAGCGCGCCTGCTCCGTAGCGGCGCGGCCCAGGGGGGGTCGGGGGAAACGCCGAGACGTAGCCCTCCAGTTTCCTAGAGGGGCCGCCGAGCACCCGGGCGGTGACGCGCGTGCGCGATGCGGCCCGGCCAAGCGAAGGGCAGTCGGTGGGCGTGAGGCCCGCGGTGCTGCCCAAAAGGTCCGAGTGCCCAAAAGGTTCGGGGGCCTTAGGAGTCGGTGAGCGGGGCCGGCGGGGTGTTGGCGGGCTGCTGGGGGTGCTGGAGACGGCTGGGGTTCTGGGCTTGGCGTGGGCAGGCAGCAGCAGGGGCGGCCGGGCCCCGAGGCTGCTGCACCGGGCACCGGGTGGTGGGGCTGGGCCTGGGGGCGGCTTCTGGTTGCACGCCCGGGACCCGACGTTGCATGGCCCGGGGCGCCCAGGTCGGGCGACACAGGCCCGAGGGTGTCTCCGGCCTTATCGCTGGAATTATTGCAGACAAAGAGATTGATCACCGGCGATTAAGATTAACACCGGCTTGAGTGTTAAGAGAAAGTCAAAGTAGCTGCAAGCTGTAAAAAGGTGTGTGTGTGTGTTTGTGATTGTGTGCAATATGTAAAGCTGTGTCTGTGTGTGTGTGTGTGTGTGTGTGTGTGTGTGTGTGTGTTTGGGGGGGGGGGAATCCATTGGCTTTCAAAATGTGCAGAGTGATTTCAATGCAAACGCTCATTTGATGCAAATGCAAACTGGGATTGATCACCACGATTAGATGTCTGGGTTGAGTGTTAGGAAAAGGAAAAGTAGCTGCAGTATGTAAAAAGGTGTGTGTGTGTGTGTGTGTGTGTGTGTGTGTGTGTGTGTGTAGAGAGAGAGACAGACAGACAGACAGACAGACAGAGACAGAGAGACAGAGACAGAGAGAGATTGAGAGAGTGTGTTTGGGGGTTCCATTGGTTTTCAAAATGTGCATGATGATTTCAATGCAAACGGGTTGGTCACCGATGGTTAGATGTCTGGGTTGTGTGTTAGGAGAAGTAAAATTAGCTGCAAGCTGTAAAAAATGTGTGTGTGTTGGGGCCGCAGAGATAGCACAGCAGTAAGGCCTTTGCCTTGCATGCAGAAGGACGGTGGTTTGAATCCTGGCATCCCTTATGGTCCCCTGAGCCTGCTGGGGGCGATTTCTGAGCATAGAGCCAGGAATGAGTGGCCCCCCGAGCGCTGCTGGGTGTGATCCAAAAAAACAAAAAAAACAAAACAAAACAAAAAAAGTGTGTGTGTGTGTGTGTTTTGGCTATCCGTTGGCTTTCAAAATGTGCATAATTTAAATTCAAATGCTCATTTTATGCAAACTGGAATTTTCCTATTCCTTTAAAGACAAAAACAAAAACAAAACCTGAGGGTTGGATTGAGCAAGGCTAAGGCGCTTGCTTGCTGCCTTGCAAGATTCATCTCTGCATCCCAAATGGTCCTCCGAGCCCACCAGCAGTGTTTTGAGCACCACTCCACTCCCTTGGAGTATAAATAAAAAGGCCCAAGCTTTTTTATTTTTAACGTATTGTGATAAAATTACCTATGTAACATAAACCTTTCCATTACTTGGTGGCATTATGTATTTTATTACTTTGTTATTATTTCTTTTTACCTTTTTATATATTATTACTTTTTTTTTTGGCCTTTGGGGTCACACCCATCGATCTTCAGGCTTACTCTCAGTGATCATTTCTGCTGGACTATATGGGGTGCCTTGGGTCAAACCCAAATCCAACACACACAAGGCAGGCGCCCCACCTGCTGTTTTATCCCTTCAGATCCCATATCATTACTTTTTGAAAATATTGTCTTTAACTTGGGAAATGCATCTGTGCTCCAAAATCGTTTAAAATTGGTGGGATCTGGGTCGGAGTATAGTGGAAGTAGAGGGCAAATCTGAACATCACCACAATTAATTGTAATACAGCCATTATTTTAATAGAAGACAGCTATTTTGACGAAGTTTGCAGAGCTAATAGTGGAAAATTGCTGTGCCTTCCACCCCTAGACTAACTTATAACCTTGGCAACCTTGTGAACCAACAGGTCCTCGCTTCTGAGAACAGAGGAAGGTTAAAGATAAGGTTTCTCAATTTTGAGAAAAATATTCCCCTAAATGGAAAGGGACAATAGGCTGCTGAAGCACCCAGGGAACTAGTTTTTGCCCAAGACATTGTGGGTTTAGGGTATAAAAAGATTTTGAACAAGTGGACTGGGTTTCTCTCCTTCCATAGGAGATTACCTTGACTGGTCAGCTTTGAGACCCTTGTTTGCTTGACTTGTGGTTAATAAAGTTCTTTGATACAGAGCTCATTGCTTTGTGTGGTCTTTTGGAGGCTGAACCCTAACAGTGAGCATGGCATTTGCTTACACTTGTCCGACCTGAATTCAATCTTCCGCATCCCTTCTCTTTCTTTTTTTTTTTTTTTTTTTTGTTTTTGGGCCACACCCGTTTGACGCTCAGGGGTTACTCCTGGCTATGTGCTCAGAAATCGCCCCTGGCTTGGGGGGACCATATGGGACGCCGGGGGATCGAACCGCGGTCCTTCCTTGGCTAGCGCTTGCAAGGCAGACACCTTACCTCCAGCGCCACCTACCCGGCCCCCCCTTCTCTTTCTTATATCACCTGAATACCACTAGTAGTCAGAGGATACTTAAGATACCATATGAGGTGCCAGGGATCAAAACAGCTCAGCTGTGTGCAAAGCAAAAGCTTTACTGTACTTTCACTCCCAAATATCCTCTCATAAGTTTAGGTTTTGATAACTTCACTAATGATGGAGTAGTATAAAAATAACTGATGAGGGCCGGAGAGATTGGATGGAGCTAGGGCGTTTGCCTTGCATGCAGAAGGATGGTGGTTTGAATTCCCGGCATCCCATATGGTCCCCTGTGCCTGCCAGGAGTGATTTCTGAGTGTAGAGCCAGGAGTAACCTCTGGGTGTGACCCAAAAACAAAAAAAAAAAACAAAAAAAAAAAACCCAAAACAGAACAACAACTGATGAGACAGTAGGATAGGGTGTTGTAACTGTAACAAACAGCATAGAAAATGACTTGTACCCATGCCATGGCTGTTTACAATAACTAAGACAACCCCAACTTGAGCCTTAAATTTTTAGAAACTAAAATGGGTAGAATTTAATTTCTGAGGAAACTCCTCTCTGTTCTCAGGAATTTCATAAACATTCCTCTCCTTTTCATATAATCAAAGATGATTTTTTGGGGGGCCACACCCGGTAACGCTCAGGGGTTACTCCTGCCTATGTGCTCAGAAGTCGCTCCTGGCTTGGGGACCATATGGGATGTGGGGGGATCGAACAGCGGTCCGTCCTAGGCTAGCACTGGCAAGGCAGACACCTTACCTCTAGCGCCACCGCGCCGGCCCCCAAAGATGATTTTTTAAAAGCTGTCTGTGAGCTGGAGATACAGTATAGCCCAGGGGTCTCAAACTCAATTTACCTGGGGGCCGCAGGAGGCAAAATCGGGGTGAGGCAGGGCCGCATAAGGGATTTCGCTTACCAAATATTCGCAATAAAAAATCCCATTAGTAAGAAAAAAATTGCAAAAAATCGCATTAAACATGTGCATACTCCGAACAGAACTACTCGGGGTATGCGAATGTTTCATGCGATCTTTTTCTTACTAACGCGATTTTTATTGCGATTATTCGGTAAGCAAATAATCGCGAATACTGCGATATTTGAAGGCCGGCCTCGGGCCACAAAATATTGTACAGAAGGCTGCAAACGGCCTGCAGACTGCGAGTTTGAGACCCCTGGTATAGCCATTAAGGTATTTGCCTTGCATGTAGCCCAGACTGGTTAGAACCCCACATATAATCTCCTGAGCAGGGTGCTAGAGTCATCCCTGAATACAATTGTGTGGGGGCCCTAAGACGAAAACAACAAAATACGAACCAAAAAAAAAAAAATTGGTGGGGCCAAGAAAGTAAATAAAGCTCAGAGGACTAGACTGATACTTGGTGTTGGGGTGCCCTGAATTCCATCCTCTCCAACACCTTCTGGTCTGGCACCAAAGCACACAACAAGCCAAAAATTGCTACTTACATTAGGACACCAGTTAAGTATAGCCAATACAAAAAAAAAATGGTTTTGGTTGACTTTTGTAGTACAGGTTCTATGAAGTGTGTGTCATCAGGTAGTATTTGTTCGAAAAGGACAGATCTTGTCTATTTGAGTGATTGTCTAGCCTTCAAAGTGAAGAGCATATAAGGAATAGTCTTTCATCTTAGGGCTCAGCTCTAACTTTTTTTGTGGGGGCGTTGGACAGACCCAACAGAGCTCAGGGATTGCTCCTGGCTCTGAGGTCAGAATTCACCCATGGCAGACTCAGGGGACCACAGGGGATGCAGGGGTTTAAGACTAGGTCTTCCACTTGCAAGGCAAATGTCCTACTTGCTATGCTATTACTTAGGCCCCCATCATCTCAAACTTTTTTTTTTGGTTTTTGGGTCACACCTGGCAGCGCTCAAGGGTTATTCCTGGCTCTATGCTCAGAAATCGCTTCTGGTAGGCTTGGGGGACTGTATGGGATGCTGGGATTTGAACCACCGACCTTCTGCATGCAAGGCCAGCGCCTTACCTCCATGCTATCTCTCCGGCCCAGCTCAAACTTTTGAAGTCTGTTCTGCTGTCCTTATATAAATGTGAGAAATGAAGACTATTTTTCTAAGTTGAAAGTGATGGCCAGGAAAGAGCATCATCCTGTTCCCATCTGTTTATAGTTCAAAACTGAAAACCCACTGCTACTGGTTGGTCTTTTTGTGAGAAAATGTAAGCTGTATTTGATTAAGGAAGTTCACGCATTAGGTACACAGATGGCCCTGGGCTGTGATTTAGGATGTGATGATGAGGCTGCTCTTACATGCTATGTTAATGCTTATGGAATGCAGACAAATTTGGTTTACTAAAAGCAATAATCCTTTACTGCAAGATGAAAATAGGGAAATGTTTTGAAGTTGATCTTCAGCATGCACTTAAAAGGAAATCTGCTACTGTTCAGTTTTCTGTGGCTCCTCATAGCTGAAAAGTATTGTTGCCTAAGCATTCTGTGATGGCTGTGACTTACATTCTAAGTAAAATCATGTATGCTTACATTATTTTGTAGTATTTGTAAGAATAAACCAAGCATCATTACATATTAAGATGAAGCTGCTAAGACAAAGAGGACAGTATCCCTGAAAATGTTCAGAAAATTTCTGGTATTGGCCCTGTTTATACTTTTTTTTTTTGTTTTTTGTTTCTGGTTTTTGGGTCATACCCAGCAGCACTCAGGAGTTACTCCTGGCTCTACACTCAGAAATTGCTCCTGGCAGGCTCAGGGGGACCATATAGGATGCCAGGACTTGAACTACCGTCCTTCTGCATGAAAGGCAAACACCTTTCCTCCATGCTATCTCTCCGGTCCCTATACATTTATTTTTATTTTGGGGGCCATACAGAATAAGATATGAAGTGCTGGGAAAGAAACCCAGCTTCAGCTCCACCAACTCCCTGGCCTAGGGACTCACAAATATGGTACAATGTTAATAAGTTGATGAAGTAAAGCTTTTCTTTTGTCCTCTAAAATTAATTCAGAGCTTGGAGGAAAGGAGGCTTCAGTTCAGCTCACTGACCCCCATCTGTCTAATCTATCTATTTTTTTAATTACTGTTTTGATTTACTAACTTCCTAAAAAATATATTTAAGCACCATGATTGCAAACATATTTATAGTTGGGTTTCAGTCAGGCATTCTAACTACCATTTTCATGATAATTGTCAGTGAAGTTATTTCTCTAACTGTACTCACCACTCTTTGTGGTAAGCTTCATATTGTGGCCTGGTCCTTTCAGCCCTCATCTCTATTGTTTCATTCTTTTGGGGGGGAGGGGTCACACCCAGCAGTGCTCAGGAGTTACTCCTGGCTCTGGGCTCAGAAGTTATTATTATTTTTTTTGGTTTTGGGGCCACACCCAGCGTTGCTCAGGAGTTACTCCTGACTGTCTGCTCAGAAATAGCTCCTGGCAGGCACGGGGGACCATATGGGACACCGGGATTCGAACCAACCACCTTAGGTCCTGGATCGGCTGCTTGCAAGGCAAACGCCGTTGTGCTATCTCTCCGGGCCCCTCTGGGCTCAGAAGTTGCTTCTGGCAGGCTCTGGGGACCATATGGGATGCCGGGATCCAAAGTGGGGTCCGTCCTGTGTTGGCTGATTTAAGGCAAAGGCCTTACCGCTGTGCTATTGTTCCGGCCCCCATGTTGTCTCATTCTTTACAAATATTGTTTTGACCCTTTTGAACATTTATACAGTAATAGTTTCAGAAAGACCAGTTCAGTGGCTTATTTTTGGTGGTAATTTTACAGTGGATTTTGTTTTGAAGGTTTGTTGGGGTTAAAAATTAGGCAGTTTAGGAGTTGGAGTGGTAGCACAGCAGTAGGGTGTTTGCCTTTCACACAGCTGACCTAGGACGGACCGCAGTTCCATCCCCCTGCGTCTCATATGGTCCCCCAAGTCAGGAGCGATTTCTGAGCGCATAGCCTGAAGTACCCCTGAGCGTCAGCGGGTATGGACCAAGATCCCCCTCCCCCCCAAAAAAAAATCAGGCAGTCTCCACCTTCAGCAGAATGGTCACATTCTGTTTGCAGGGTCAGTGGAAAAAATTTTTAACATGACTAGGGACATGTCAGCACGTAGCCCTTTCCTCTGTGGAGACTGTTAGATCTTGCCTTCGAGTGTTCCCAATAAAAACACCAATTTGTCAAATCTTTCTCCTTCCTGGACAGTGTTAGTTGAGGTATGGATTCCTTTCCCAGTGGTACATGGGGGTGGAGGGAGAATTATATCAGTTAATTTGACCTTTTGCAGGCAAAGCTTGTGCTCCAGTTTATCAAGCTGTTTCCAGTCCTCTCAACACTTTCATCTTTTGCTTTCCCAACCTGTTCTGCAGTTTGTTTTGTTGGGTGGTCACAGCTGTCTTAGAGCTAGGGTCATTCCTGGCCATGTTTGGAATGGAACCCCAAGGCTTGCTTCATACAGGTAAGGCAAGTGCCCTCCCCCTGAGGGTATCTCTTGCCCCTCTCTGACCATGGATGCCTCTCCTCTCAATTTCGTCCTGCACAGTGATCTGTGCTGCTTATTTGCACTGCCAGGTTGTAGTTCATTGTCTCTATGGCAGACATTTCCCTTCTCCCCTTCTCCCACCACCCTTTTGTCCCTTTTTGACACTGGTTTTCAGCATTGTTACTGCAGAGGAATTATGTATATCACTTTACCTCCTTTCAGCACCCAATTCTTGTCCAGAGTGATCATTTCCAACTATCAATGTCATAGTGGTTCCTTCTCTGCCCTAACTATCTGCCCCACTATCTGTGGCAAGATTTCTACCATGAACCAGACCTCCTGGCCCCTTTATCTATTCTATTGTCTGTGGATATTATTACCATTTCTTTCTTTCTTTCTTTCTTTCTTTCTTTCTTTCTTTCTTTCTTTCTTTCTTTCTTTCTTTCTTTCTTTCTTTCTTTCTTTCTTTCTTTCTTCCTTCCTTCCTTCCTTCCTTCCTTCCTTCCTTCCTTCCTTCCTTCCTTCCTTCCTTCCTTCCTTCCTTCCTTCCTTCCTTCCTTCCTTCCTTCCTTCCTTCCTTCCTTCCTTCCTTCCTTCCTTCCTTCTTTCTTTCTTTCTTTTTCTCTCTCTCTCTCTTCTCTCCTCGCCTCTCTCTTCTCCTCTCTCTCTTCTCTCTCTCTCTCTCTTTGGGCCACACCTGGTGATGTCAGGGTTACTCCTGGGTATGTGCTACAAAATCGCTCCTGGTTCGGGGGACCATATGGGACGCTGAGGGAACCGACCGCTGTCTGTCCTAGGTTAGCCACGTGCAAGGCAAATGCCCCACCGCTTGCGCCACCACTCTGGCCCCTCTTTTTTTTTTTTTACTATCCCACAAATAAGTGCAATTATTTTAAGTCTCCCTCTGACTCATTTCACTCAGCATAATACTTCTCAGATTATCCATATATATGCAAAGGACATAGATGATAAATGGGAAGGGAGAGCGTGGATAGAGGAGATAATGAGTGAAAATACTTAGGAAGGCCTGATGAACTTTTCTTATGTATATACGTTCTTGCTTTAAATCGTGTTTTTCTTAGTTACAATTTTGCAGACTTGACTTTTTTGTGGCAGGGCACCCAGCAGTGGTCAGGAGACTATGTAGTACCAGGGATTGAACTGGGGCCAACCCACAGGGCAAGCACCTTAACCCCTATGTTAACCTTCTGGCCCTAATTTTTAAAGCATTTATATTGTTTGAGGGGGGATCTCCTGATGATGTTTGGGGGCTACTCTGGGCTCTGTGCTCTGAAGTTGTTCCCTTCAATGTCCAGAGGATCAAGTATTTTTTGTTGATTTTCAATGTTTTTGAGGGGGCTACACCCAATGATGCTCCAAGTTTACTCCTGACTCTGTGTTTAGGGTTCACTACTGGTTCACTTGAGTTACCATCTGGGATGGTCCAGAAATAAACTTGGGTCAGCCGTATGCTTATTAGTTTTTGTTGACCACCAAGGTATGCAAAGCTGTATGCAAAGACTGAGCTCAGCTGATTGTGTACTCTGGCCCCACAGCATTCAGATTTACTGAGGGAAATATATATAAAGAGGAAAATAACAGGGAGGTATTTTAAAAACCATAGAAGTAGGGGCTGGAGAGTAGCATGGAGGTAAGGCGTTTTCCTTGCATGCAGAAGGATGGTGGTTCGAATATTGGCATCCCATATGGTCCCCTGAGCCTGCCAGGAGTGATTTCTGAGCATAGAGCCAGGAGTAACCCCTGTGCGCTGCTGGGTGTGACCCAAAAAATAAAAAACAACAACAACAACAACAACAACAAAAAAACCGTAGAAGTAAGCTCTCTTACCATATTTGCATTCATTATCATTATTATTATTTTGTTTTTTGTGTTACACCTAGCAGCACTTAGGGGTTGCTCCTGGCTCTACACTCAGAAATCACTCCTGGCAGGCTCGGGGGACCATACAGGATGCCAGGATTTGAACCACCATCGTTCTGCATGCAAGTCAAATGCCCTACCTCCATGCTATCTCTCTGCCCCCACATTATTTTTTACATGTACTCTTGGGAAACAAAAAGAACTAGTACAGTGGTCGGCAACCTTTTTTTTTCAACTGAGCCAAATCTTGCCAAAACCACGATTGAAATTTCTTTTGAGAGCCACACAGGGCACACACTGACAGAGGCTAGGAGCAGAGTCCTGACTTCTGGAGCAGCCGCCCAGCACACAGGAGAGCCAAATTAAAAGTGTAAAGAGCCACATGTGGCTCGCGAGCCACATGTTGCCAATCACTGAACTAGTATATACATGCAATGTTAAAAACTCTAAGATCCTGGAACATGGCTCTGGTTTGCCTGTCAGATGCAGGAACCGTAATTTAATCCTTGGTCCACCACCTGTACCTCAGGGCTCCCATGGTCTGAAATCCTAGGTAAGGAAGAAAAATCATAATGATAGAGTAATTATAATTGTGTCCTTTAATTATCATTCCTAACTTTACTCTGAACTGTAAACTAAACATTTGGCATCCAGGAAATTGTAGTTTTGACACATAGTCTAAGGCAAACACATAGTGTCTTGGAGAGGGGATTTTTTTTTTTGGGAGGGGGAACCCTTACCCACCAGTGCTTGGTGAGCTCAGAGGACCATTTGGGATGCCAGAGATTGAAGCCAGATTGGCCTCATGCAAGGCAAGTGCCCTACCTTCTGTACTAAAGTTCTGGCCCTGGATAGGGACATTTTTTTTTTTACTAGGTTTATTGTATCTTCCTTGTTCCTAATGAAACCCTTATTTTCAGTGGGTCTGATTCTAAAATTCAGCAGCTTCAGTATTTAGTTGGCAGCACTGTAGAAAGCATTCATCATCAGCACTTTCTTTATCCGTGCAAAGTCAGCAGAAATTACAATCTGTAAAATAGAAGTTCAGTTCACAAAACGGCCTCAACATTACTAAATGATTACATTGTGAATCCTTTTTTAATTTCTTGGCAAATGTTTGTGGGGTGATTATTATTTTGGTTTTGCAATATTTGTATTATTTTGGTTGCACGTGCTTATATATGCACATATGATTATAGTTTTTCTACAGTTAAGCCTAGGCTTTTTTCTTGCAGTGCTAGATATTGAATATGTGTCCTCACACACATGCAAAGCAGTTGCTTTACTGTTGAGCAATATCTTTGGACTCTAGGATTGTCTTTGTTTATTTTGTCATTATTTATTTTTAAAGTTTTGGGCACACCCAGCAGTGCTTGGGTTACTTTTGGCTCTACATTCAGGATTAACACCTGGTAGGTTCAGGGACAGAATGGGATGCTGGGGATTGAACCTGGGTTGGCCACGTGCAAGGCAAATGCCTATCATATAGCTTCCTCTAGGGTGGTCTTTCTTTTTTCTTTTTTAAGTATATTTTTTATTTAAGTAACATGATCATAGTTGGGTTATAGTCATAACCAGAACACCCCCCCCTTCACCAGTGTAATATTACCCCCTCCCCTCCTCCCAACCCCTGCCTGTATTTGAGACAGGCATTCTACTACAGTTATTTATTTTTAAGTTCAGTAAGTTGTATTTTTTTTTCCTTAAAGGATAAGAGTAAAAAAATATAGTAAATGTGTGATAGTGGCAATCGCCGTTGTTTGCATAGGTCCAGAAAAATGGGGAAAATGAAAAAAAATCCTTGACCTGATTACAAAAAGGCCTCACCCCAGAAGTTTATTGGCATAAGACTGACTTTGGGTTCGAGGCATACCAGTCCGTCCAACTCGAGTCATTCTCAAGGTCCCGGTGAAACTTTTTCACACTTTAGCTATTGTTGGTATCAGATTCTTATATTTAAAGACTCTGGATTCTGTGCATTTCTTTCATCGATGTCAGGCTGATGTGGAGCATCCTCTAGTTTCAGCATATCATTAAATGCGGAGCGATCTGCCCTGCATGCAGACTGTTGCTGAGTCGTCTAGGTGTTGGGAGCACTCTTTGGAGTAAGTCAATGCCAAAGCAGTGGTAGGTCTTCCCTGGTAGAGGCTTGGATCTTGGTAATGTTATAGACAATTGTGGTTGTTTCCACAGATGGTATCCATTGTTCAGGTGTGTGTGGGCGATGCCCATTCTTCTGAGGCCTGAGCCAAATCATTATGTCAATGTTCAGGGTAAAAGGCCTAATTACATTACCAAATTTGTGTTCCCATCTCTATTAGATAAGAACTTGTTTGCATATGTATTATTTTCCCATTTTAATGTGCCTATGCAAAAGAGAAGCAATGCCACAAGATACTGTTGGTGCATCTGGGGGCCGACGAATAAATCCAACATTCCCCGTAACTTGGTTCAAGCATGAAATCTATACAGAGATACTCTTCTACCAGTATTGCTTATAAGACAGATCTCAAAGGGGGAAAATCAAACAATCAAATAACAAATCCAGTGGGCAAAATTGTCACTATATGAGAATATTCTAAAAGAGTTATAGATGTTAAGGGAATACATCTGAGATATACAACGGAGATACACGTGACCCTTTTATGTTTTAAAAATAGACAAGAGGGAGGGGGGTGTTTTCGAGACACCACTTTGGTCTGTGATTTGGACAAGGGAAGAGAGCATGGAGCCATGTCCTCCCCTTGTTGCCTGCTGAAGCTTCTGACTCCCCGAGAGGCATTTGCTTCCTAATTGCTGGAAGTTGAAAGTTCAGCAGTCCCTTCCCAGCCCCTTGCAGAAACAAGGAAGTCTGGGGTCTCTTTTAAATTCCACCTCACCGGAACCCACTTGCTGGGACCCTGAGCAGTTGTCAAGGAATAACCCTGGGGATGGGGAGGAAGGAGAGAGAAGGCTGTGGGGGCAGCCGAGGCTGCATCTTCACCTTATCTTGGCCAAAAAGCCTACAGCAAGGAACCTTGCTGTGATGCGTTGCCTGCTGAAGCTTCAGACTCCACCAAAAAATTACTGTGAAAGATATATAATCCACCTTAGCCAAAACAAAAATCATTAGTACAGAAAAATGGTTAAATGTGGGGTAACAAGAGATGGGAGTGAGGGAGTAAAAGGAATAAAACGAGCGCCTGGACGGCCTTCATATAATGACAAGCAGATGAAAAACAATGATAATCCATATATTTCTCACAATGGACAGGTTTAGTAAGAAAAATACCATGGTAAGTCCTAATGCCAGAACCTATTGTGCTGCTATTCCCACCTCGCTGGCTTGGAGACGAAAGAGTGGCTTTGAACCTGGGACCTTTCCTTGTAAAGAGAGATCAAGAGCTCCCCTGCTGGCCCAGAGGATTCCTAGTAAAGCCTCAGCTTCAGTCTTCTGCACTACAGGGTCCTCTGAGTACTGCTGGGAGTAACTTCAAGCACTGCTGGATGTGGCCGGTCCTACTGGCACCCTTCCCCCAGAAAGGGCCCTCATTATGAGGGACTAGTTTTCCCTCCTCAGTGTTTAATGTAAAACACACACCCCCCCCACTACCACCCCCACCCCTCCATTGAGGAATTCAAGCCCTTACACACACACACACACACACACACACACACACACACACACAACAAAGCATGTACTGATTACTCCTACATCTACTTTTTTATTTAAATATTTTTATTACAACACTGCGATTTACTATATTATTCATGATACAGTTATTTCGCCCATTAAGTGTTTTAATCCCACCACCAAGTGACCTCCTCTCCATCAGTGTTCCAAGTTTCCCACCCCCCCACCCTATCTTGTCTCCTTGCAGGCACAGATTTACTTCATGTCATTTGCTACAACACAAAGACAAGTGGAATTATCGAGACTTAGATCAATCAGGGTCAATTTGAAATAATTACTATAATTATTATCATTGTCTAAGGATTTACGAAGCTGTGGTTGGTTCAGATTGCGCCTTCTTCGTTACCATTTAGGCTCACTGAGCTTGGTGATTATCTATGTAATTTTTCCCATCAGGTTTTCTATGATCCTACAGGGCTGACACTACTATGAAAATTTGAAGTGTGTTCTGGATCTGATAAAGTGGAGTTATAGAGATAGGCATTTCTGTTGAGGTTGTAGGTCTTGGCACTGGATTGCTCTGCCTTCAGGTAGAGAAAGGAATCTGCTCCCATCTATTCTGAGGAGGACCCAGTGTTTTCCAGCCACGACCAGACTACCTGGGAAGAGTCAGCAACCATCATTTCCTCTCTGGTCACACTCCACGTTACAATTCTCTTTAGGGAGGGAGTGATGGGGAATGATCACATACTTGTTTGCAGGGTTGGCAACAACAGGAATCACAGTGATGCTGAAATGCACCTAACATGTGATTGCCAGTGTACTCAGCTCATGGAAGCAAGTCCTTTTTACATTTGGCCACATCCCCAGGACCTGAAAGCCTCTGCTCTCCTCCCCCCTACCTCTCCTCTCCTCTCTCCTTTCTCTTGACTTCTCTCTTTTCTCCTTCCTTACCTTTCTTTACTCCTCACTCTTCCCTTCTCCTCTTCTCCCCTCCCCTGCTATTCTTTCTATTCTCATTTTCTCCCCTCCCTTCTCTCCTTTCTTCTTTCTTCTCTTTTCCCCTACCTTTCTCTGCCCTCCCTTCACCTCTCCTGTCTCCTACCCTCTCTTCTCTTTTCATCTCCTACCCTTTTCTCCTTCCTCTTTTCCCCTCCTTTCCTCTGCCCTTCCCTCACCTCTCCTGTCTCCTACCCTCTCTTCTCTTTTCATCTCCTACCCTTTTCTCCTTCCTCTTTCCCCCTCCTGCCTCATCTCCTTCCTCTCTCTTGCCCTCTTCTCTCCTCTTTTTCTCGCCTCTCCTCCTCCCCTTTCTTCTAGATTCCCTTGGGAGGGAATCCAAATAGTGTTAAGGTACCTGGGGGCCAAACCCAACATTGTTATGGATGGGGCCTCCAGAACTGCACCTGGCAGTTTTTAGAGGACTTTGTGATGGTCAGTCTCTGCATATGGAGCATATGCTCTAGCCATATGAGCTATCACCTCAGCCCCATGAATAATTTTTGACTTAAAAACTTTAATAGAAAAAAAACTTTAGTAGAAGGACCGGAGTGATAGCACAAACGGTAGGGCATTTGCCCTGTAACACAGCTGACCTGGTTTCGATCCCTGACATCTTTTAAGGTTCCCCAAGCATGCTAGGGGGTAATTTCTGAGTGCAGAGGGAAGAGTAACCCCTGAACACCACTGAGTGTGGCCACAAAACAAACAAAAACATACTTTCACAGAATGCTGTTATTTTACTTGTGTTTTCTTCCCCTCTGTTGATATGGCTGTGATACTGGGTCATGGTTCTTGCTGGGGTTGAGCCCTTAGTTGTATTCAAACACACCTGGCTGTGCTGTGACTGGAGATTGATGATAGTGCCAGGCACCACAGACAACAGCTATACTGGCACAAGCAGCAGAGTGGCTAGGATGGTACTTGGCACCTGTGGTGGTACAGGGGATTGAAGTCACTGTGCCACGTTTTTAAAACAGATGCAGAAGCCTTTGCCATCTGTTGTTCCCCTTGTGAATGTCTTATCCCAGCCATGTATATTGGTATAATACCGCACCCCAAACTCGCACCTATTTTATTGTATTCTGGGATGTTGTCTTATTTCATCCTAACACTTGAAGATCTGCTTGCATCTGTATGGAAAACATACTCGTGTGCTTTTTTTCTTTTTCTTCTTTTTGGGATTTGATTTTGGGCCATGTCAGTGCTATTGGGGGGTTACTCCTGGCTCTGTAATCAGGGGTCACCCCTCCGGTGATCAAAGTGCTTTACTTCTGACCCAGTGTGCTTCCTTCTTGTACACCTAAAATTAATTCCAGCTAGCAAGCTATAGCTACTCCACTTCACTTTCACATGCCTCTGAAGAATAATACTGGTTATTTTAGTCTCTTTCCAGTGAGATCGTACATTCTAGCAAATGGCATTGCCTGCCGAGGTGCTAAAAACAGAACTTCCAAGAACCCAGCAGCGACACAGCTAATTCAGACGTGGTTTGCATTCTTCCAGGTTGATCCTGAACAGGAGGATGCCTCCAGGTAGGTGGCATGCTGTTCGCCCAGCCCAAGCCCAAGCTCCGAGGGAGCGAGGGCGCCTGCAGATGGTGAAGAAGGAAGAAGAGGATGAAGGCTACTTGTTTGTGCAGGCAGCCAGGCCACAAACCCTCAATCGGCCTGGCCAGGAGCTCTTCCGCCAGCTCTTCCGCCAGCTTCGCTACCACGAATCTTCTGGGCCCTTGGAGACTCTGCAGCGGCTCCGGGAGCTCTGCCGCTGGTGGTTGCGGCCTGATGTTCTCTCCAAGACCCAGATCCTGGAGCTGCTGGTGTTGGAGCAGTTCTTGAGCATCCTGCCTGCGGAGCTGCGAACCTGGGTGCAGCTACATCATCCCGAGAGCGGGGAGGAGGCCGTGGCCCTGCTGGAGGAGCTGCAGAGGGACCTTGATGGGACCCTGCTGAAGGTGAGTATGAGCGAGGGTACTCTAAGCTCTGCCGGAGAACGGTGGGGAGCAGGACGGTGGGGTGGTGGTGTCTGCCTTTAGCATTACAGACTAGCACAAACCTTTCTTTTCTTCCTGTGGCCCCTGAGCTGCGGGAGCTGGACCCTAAACCACAGAGGTTTGACAGAAAGCCTGGTCCACGTTTCCATAGAAGGATAATCACCAGGGGAAGGTCAGCGGGTAACTCAGAAGATACAGTCCCATCCTCACCTCTATCCTTGACCTGTGAGATGACAGTGGCACTGCTTACTTGTGGGAACAGGGCTCCAGCCAGAGCTGTGGCAGCACTTAGGAGAGTGGTCTCTGTGCATCTTTTTTCTCAGCTGGCTTTGAGGATTGGGTCTGTACTGGGAAGAAGATGAGAATTATGAGGAGGAGTCCAGGATTAGGGCATGGGACGGTTTTTATTTTACCTTCAATACGTCGTCTCAGTTCTTGCAAGGGATTTATTTTTGTACATTTCAGAGCCGACTGATTGCAAATCATGTCAACGTGATTTAGGAACAGAATGTGCAGACATAATTTAAGGACAAGATGTGTGTTCAGTATCTGTTGGAGGGTCTGTAGTTCTGTAGTCTGTACCTGACTTTGTCTCTGGTGCCCTTGGCCACTTTAGTGCTCAGGAGACCATGAAGTGCCGGAGATCACTCCCATGCCTCTTGCAATTAAAACAGGCCCTTTGAGCCAGTTCTCAGCCATATTCTTTTTGGGGGGCAGTTAGGTAGGGTGTTGGCTACATTCAGTAATTCTTGAGTTACTCAAGCTCTGTGTTTGTACTCACTGCTCCTCTGTGACCATGCAACTAGGGAATCCAGCTAGAGTTGGTGACTTGGAATGCTAATGCTTCAGCCATTATTAGACTATTTCTCCAGCTGCCATTGTTTTGAAGCAAAACAATGCGATGCTTAAGAGGATTTAAAAATTAGTAACACGGGGCCGGAGAGATAGCATGGAGGTAAGGTGTTTGCCTTTCATGCAGGAGGTCATCGGTTTGAATCCCGGCGTCCCATATAGTCCCCCGTGCGTGCCAGGAGCAATTTCTGAGCCTGGAGCCAGGAATAACCCCTGAGCACTGCCGGGTGTGACCCAAAAACCAAAAAAAAAAAAAAAAAATTAGTAACACAAATAAAATTATACAAAATTTACAAAATCGTGCTGGTTATATTGAACTTAGAGCTAGATGTAAGTTTTAACAGTTCAAAAATGACAAGGTGGAGCGATAGCACAGTGGGTAGGGCATTTGCCATGCATGCAGTTGACCCGGGTTTGATCACCACATCCTATATATTCCCTTAAGCCCGCCAGGAATGATTTCTGAACAAAAATCCAGAAGTAGCCCCTGGTCACTGCTGAGTGTAGCCCCAAAAGAAAAATAAGCAAACAAAGGGGCTGGACAGATAGCAAAGCTGTATGGCATTTGCCTTGCACGCAGCTGATAGAGGATGGACCTGCGTTTGATTCCCGGCATTCCATATAGTCCCTGAGCCTGTCAGGAGCGATTTCAGAGTCAGGAGTAACCCCTCAGTGTCATTGGACTTGGCCCAAAAACAAAAATACAAAACAAAACAAAACAAGAAAAGAAAAGAAAACCAAGCAAACAAAAATTCATAAAAACAGGAGCCTCTGAGATAGTATAGCAGGTAAGGCACTTACTTGTCTTGTACTTTTCTGACCTGAGTTCGATCCCCAGAATCTGGTTTTTTCTCTGAATACTTCCAGGAGTGATTATTAAACACAGAACCAGGAGGAACCTTTTAGTACCAGCAGGTGTGACCTCCCCCCCCCCAAAAAAAAAGAATTATGAAAACAATTACCAAACTAGTAAAAGAAGAGTTTCTTAGTTGAAAGCTAATTAGAAAGAACATAAAACAGACTGAGAGAAAGCAAGCCTCCCAAATTCTGAAAAATAAATCCCTGATCCATATATAGCTATGATGGTCAGCTGCCAGGTAACGAGCTATTAGAAAAGAGAACTGGAGAGTGTGTGCAAGAAGCTCCTCTGGCTGCGCTTCTGTGTTAATTTTTATTCTTTGGGTAAAACCGCAGGTAAATTATTGTGACTGCTCATCTTTAGTCTGTAGCTCTGGAAACCGTACTTTATTGCTATAAGCTGATCTAATAGGTCAATGTAGAGAATATATTAGCTTCAGGACCAAAAAAAAAAAAAAAAAGCTTGAAGCTCATCGGCTCTGACTTCATCATCAGAGACCAAGTTGCTGAAGAGACCCGAACTATTTAGTGGAAAGGCTTGCAATATCCAGTGTTCTGCTTGAATGAATGCTGCCATTGTTTTGACTTGAGACCTTTCTCCCTCTCTGGTTCCATGACTGACCCTCAGGATTAGCATTGCTTCTTTTGTTTAGAGGCTGCACTTTGGGGTGTTTAGGGACTGACTACTCCCATGCCATGCCAGAATGCGGGGAATGCGGAGATTGATCCTAGGGATGCTGGGAGTTTAACCTCGACCTAAACCTCCTGCAGGCAAAGCATATGCTTCAGCCCTTTAAGGTATCTGCATGGCCCTAACCTTACGTCTTTAGTTAGGTTGATGGACTAGGAGCTGTTTTGCTGTTTTGAAGTCATTCTAATCTTGATCAGTACCTGATAAACACTGTTGAACTTCATTTAAGATATGAAGGAGTAGAAGTTCAATGCTTAGGATAAATGTCTTCTCTTGCAGTCCTAAGTTCCAGATGAGGGCTGGGGGTTGGCTGAGTCCCAACTTCAGTACTGATTTTGATTTGTGCTTTCTCAGGTCAAACTGAAATGGCTCTTTCTCCTCAGTGGCCTGTCTTGTAGCCCACGGAGGTTGCAGAGTAAGGGATCCTCACTGAGTTTTCTCTCCCTCCTTTCCTTCATGTCTATGGGTAGTAACGCTTGGTTAACCTATGTTTGCTTTCTGATACCCAGGGCCCTTCTCTCACAGCATTTTCTTCTCAGCAGGACCTAGCCCCTGCCCAGAGTCCAGATGTGCATTGGATGGGTACAGGAGCCTTGCAAGCTGCACAGATATGGTCTCCTGCTTCACCTCTCAGGAGTGGCTCTGCTCTGGGAGACCACCAAGAGAATCTCTCGGAAATAGGAATGCATGACTTCCCAAATGGGCAATCTGGTACTCATCACCTGCCTCTAAGATCCAGCATTATGCCTCGTTCATGAATGTCTTACAATATGATTATTTTTTCTCCATCTGTCCTATTATTTAAAAGCTTGTTGTATTTTGGTCCTTAGCTCTGTTTCCTTTCCATTTATGGCTTCTGTATGACTAGATCCCCTTTCATTGCTTAGCCCCTACCTCCTCACTTCTCAGCTCCGAACACATTGTGAAATGGGGTGGGGGGATTAATGACCATCCAGGTTTGCTCATAAGTACTAAATGGAGATGGAAGGGTGGCTTTCTTGGTGGGATGTCAAGCCCTGGGTTGCCCTAGTTCTCATGGTTCTTTCTTTTCTTTCAGGCCCCAAAGTCTCTGCCCTGTTCCAGATAGAGGGGACCCCTGGAGACCAGGTAACCCTACAGATCGCCACTCACAGGCTGTCAATTCTTCCTGATTTCCATCTAATAGAGCAGCTGTAGCTTCCTCTCATCCTTGGTCTTTTCCCGTTAATGTCATATCTGTGGACTCGGGCTCTATAGATCAAATTATTGCCCTGATTCTAGAGTTTGATTGCTGAATACTTTTACCCTTCATGGATTTATCCTGTACTTACTCAACCAGTCATAGTCTTGCCCTTTCCTGAAGCTGATGCTGTTCACCAGCTCTCAGGCATACGAATGCATTTTTTGTCTTTTCTTTCTTTCAGGAGGCTTTGACGTTTAAGGATGTGGCAGTGACCTTTTCCCAGGATGAGTGGGGATGGCTGAGCCCAACACAGAGGAATCTATACAGGGATGTGATGCTGGAGAATTATAGGAATGTGACATCTTTGAGTAAGGAATCAATTTATCCTTGTTTCTACCGTCCTTATTTATTTATTTATTTATTTCTATCACAGTACATAGAAAGGAATCTGACCTGGGTGTAGAATTTAGATCCTGTCTCTGTAACTACTACTTGGTAATGTAATCTGTTGCCACAGTCTCTTCTCCTTAAAAATGGGGATAGTAATGCTTATAATGCTGGGTTGCAAATATTTAAATGAAGAACCAGAGAGACAGTACATCAGGTTAAGTGGTTGTGTTGCATTTGGTTGAGTCTGGTTTGATCCCAAGCATCCCAAGAGCACCATTTGGTGTACCCAAAACACACACTCAAAATTTAAAGTTTATGTGTTGGGTAGGAGAGATAGTATAGGAAAGTGCTTGCCTTGCATGTGGCTGACTCAGGTTTGACCGTCCAACATCCCATATGGTCCCTGAACTTGCCTGGAGTAATCCCTGAGCACAGAGTGAGGAGTAAGCCCTGATCATGGTTCGGTATGGCCTCCCCCCAAAAAAAAAAACAAAAGTAATATATATATATATCAAGTTGTTTGTTTTTTTTTTTAATTTTTATTTTGATCATATTGGCTTACATATATTTCACAGTAGTATTTTAGGTACATATTAACATTGAATCAGGGGAATTCCCATCACCAAATTTGTCCTCCCCCCGTCCCTGTTCCCCTCCTACAACCATATCCCCCCATCACCACCCGGGCTGCTAGAATAGGTGGTCCCCTCTTTTTCTACCTTTCTATTAGTGATCATATATCTGTTTGGTCCCGGTACCCTCCCTTGTTTCCCCCTCTATTTGAGAGGTGGAGCTAGATAATTCGAGTTATGTGGTTTTGTTTGAAGGAAAGAAAAGCAATAGCATGGAGTAAAAAAATAAGAAAAAAAAATCAAATTAGAAAAATCAAATAAGCTAAAAATGGTGGAGTCCTTCTCTAGAGGCTTTCAACCTCAGTTTGAGCGAGGACATGAAAAAGGTAATTGAAACACCACATCAATTATGTCAAGTTTTTAGTCCCTTAGGCACTCCCAAAGTGTTGACTTATCCAATGGAGTTATCATATGGTTCTTACTTTCAGAGAATCCTCATGATCCTTTGGGACTTGACTTAACTCAGCCTCTCTTAACTCTGCTCTGATCTCTTAGAAACGGCTGCTGGGTCTCTGGCTCTAACATCATCCTTCTGCTTGCTTCTTTTTCAGGACTTCAGGCCTGAGCAGGTCCTAGAAAGAAGTTCTGTATAAATCCTCTGCCTTCTTATCTCATCTTATTCCTTTTCTTCTATAGTGGGACCATTTACCAAACCCGCTCTCATCTCCTGGTTGGAAGCAAGGGAGCCATGGGGCCTGAATGTCCAGGCTGCTCAGCCAAAGGACAGTCCAGATGTTGTCTCTGCAGGTGAGTACTGAGAACCTACCAGGTTCTCTTGAAAGTTTTTCTATATTAAGTTAGTCACTGGGACCTTATTTCACTATTTGCAAGAAAGACTGCTATTTAACAGCATGGCTAAGGAATATTGTACCTCTGGGCTTCTTCCCTCCATACTTATCTATTAGACATACAATTCTGGCCCAGCCCTTTCCCCAGCAGCCCTCTTAGGTCACTGATTTTGATCCTTTTCATACCTTCAGATTAGTATTAGTCTTCTGACCAATAGTTTAAAACTACTACTTTAAACTGAATGAGGTAGAGCAGTGATTTTCAACCTTTTCACTGGTTTCACATGTGACCTAATACAGACCAATAGATTTTATTGTTCCTCTCTTTTTCTATTCATTGATTACTCTTCAGCCCAATACTGCACTCCCTCGAAGTCCTCCATGCCCTCTACTTTGTGCTCTTATCAGCCCCCATCTCACTCATATTCTTCCTTTGCTTGATTCTTCTCCCTATAAATCCTTGCTTGCTTTGCAAACCTCTCAGCCAGACTTTCCTTGGAACCCTGCTGGTTCTTAGGAACCAGCTTATCCTGCTCTGTGCCACAATTCCCTTTCTTTCCCCTCTTTGGCTACCTAATACATTCTCCTTGATTCTTTTTATTTTTTTCAACCAGGCATGGTTCCTGCATTTGTCTAGCGCCTGGGACTCTCTTACTTATCCTCCTGTTTTTACTCTTTTTATGGGGCACTTGCCTGTGTTTTGATTCAACGTTCAGTTTCCTGGCACTGTTTTGTTCCATGCCATTACTTTCAGTTTCAGGTATGGGAAAAGAGTTGAGTCTACTGTGTTTCGTTTTTTTTTTATCAGGAGGTGAACTTCCAATTGAAGCAAACAAGTCTGTCTTGAAACATGCATCCTTGGAAGAAGCTGAATCCTCGCTTGTGTCAACAAGATATCATGCAACAAGATTTTCTGAGGAAAAAGGGCCTGAAGTACCTTTTGAACAGAAAAGGAGATTAAAGGAGCCAGGCGAATACCCCATTCTGGTGAGAGTTAAGAAAGAAGAGACCAGTTTTAGTCATGAGACAGGAGAGGAAGCTGAAGAATTAGGTGTAAACAATAATTTTAATCTGAAATATGTTACTTATTTGAGAGTACCCAGAAGAAAGAGATCCCTTAAACATGGTTTAAGTGGCAGGCACTTCAGAGGGAGTTCATACCACTGTGACTACAAGGAGTTTGGGAAAGGGTACAGACGCATGATTGGTACATTTAGCCTACATCAGAGAATTCATACCGGACTAAAAGGGAATGCAAAGGATGCATGTGGGAAAAACTTCATCCTTAGTTCTCATCTCCAACACGGGCAGACACTTCACAGAATGGGGACATTGTATAAGTGCAGTGACTGTGGAAGGGCCTTCAGTTGCAGTTCTTATCTTGCATGCCATCAGCGGCTTCACACTCAAGAGAAACCATTTAAATGTAGGGTATGTGGGAAAGCCTTCAGGTGGAGCTCAAACTGTGTGCGGCATGAGAAAATCCACACTGGAGTTAAACCTTATAAATGCAGTTTATGTGACAAGGCTTTCCAACGCTTGTCTGCCTACCGCCTGCACCAGGAAACCCATGCCAAGCAGAAATTTGTGGATTGTAATCAATATGAGGAAGCTCTCACCTATGATTCATTGTTTGTCCATAGTTTGAGAGACCAGACTGAGGAGAAACTCTTTGACTGTAGCCAGTGTAGAAAATCCTTTCATTGCAAGTCATATGTACTTGAACATCAAAGGATTCACACGCAGGAAAAGCCCTATAAGTGTTCCAAATGTAGGAAAACATTTAGATGGAGGTCAAACTTTACTCGCCATATGAGGCTACACCACGAAGAAAAGTTCTATCAAGATCAGGAACCACATAGAGAAGCAAAGTTCTGTCAGGATCAAGAAGACTATAGAGAAGACTTTAGGCAGATGACGTCCAGCTATAGCCAGCCCGAGTGTGCCCCTGTTGAGGAGGAGAAGGCTTTTCTGTGTCAGCAATGTGGGAAAACTTTTATTCGAAAGAAATCTCTTATTAATCACCAGAGGACTCACACAAGTGAGAAATCCTACCAATGTAGTGAATGTGGAGAAGAGTTCACTCATCAAGCAGCTTTTGTTTTTCACCAGCAGCAGCACGCCATTGAAAGGAAGTCTGAAGACGAGCCATCATTCAGTCAGGACACCGCATTCCAGGCTCCTCAGAGCAGCCGCCCTGCAGAAGAACCCTACAAGTGCGGCCAGTGTGGCAAGACCTTTCGCAACCACTCGTTCCTCCTTATCCACCAGAGAATTCATACCAGAGAGAAGCCTTATAAGTGTAGGGAGTGTGGGAAAGCCTTCAGGTGGAGCTCGAACCTCTCTCGACACCAGAGGATCCACTCCTTAAAAAAGCGTTACGAGTTCCACGAAAGCGAAAACATCGCCACCACTGTGCAGCCACAAATCCCTCCTGATGGGAAACCATTCTGGTGCCAAGAATGTGGGAAATCCTTCACGCGGAAAAGGTCTCTTCTAGACCATAAGGGAATACACAGCGGGGAGAAACGCTACAAGTGTAATCAGTGTGGGAAATCTTACGACAGAAATTATCGCCTTGTGAACCATCAGAGGATCCACACTAAAGAGCGACCTTTCAAATGTCAGTGGTGTGGGAAAGATTTCATCGGAAGGCATACCCTCACCATTCATCAGAAAAAGCATACTAGAGTGATGCAGTCTGACTGTAGCCTGGTTGGGTTGTCTTCCTTGCAGGACACGGGGATGAGTTTACAGGAATTAAAACCAAATGGGGAGAAGCCCCTGGAAGTTTGTGAGGAGAGTTGTGACCAGCGAAACCTCAGTCTTGCTAAACTCCAGAATACATCCCCAGGGAAAAAGGGCCACAAATGTAGCACGTGCGGGAAAACCTTTGACAAGAGCTCACAGCTTACGAACCACAAGAGATTTCATACTCGCGAGAGGCCCTTCAAATGTAGAGAGTGTGGGAAGACCTTCAGGTGGTCTTCCAATCTGGCTCGGCACATGAAAAACCATGTTAGAGATTAGGCTGGAGCAGATGGTGTAGGGGTTGGGGAGCTCCCCGATGGATGCTCTCCTGGAAGGAAGTGTGAGGAAAATTTCTCCCTGGTGTGGAAGGTAGTGACAAAATATTAAGGGTCGAAAAACTTGGGGGCATCGCCTCACCAGCCCCTTAGCAAGTGAGATTCTAGGGCAGAGTAGTAGCATGTGCTTTGGCCTTAGCTCCGTGACCTGGCGCCAGGCAGCTCTACAGGGAGAGACCATTGCCCTCTGTGGTATGACAGAATGCCTGTGGCATGGTGGACTGTGGCTGCTGAGTTTGGGGTCCCGTTTTCGTCTTTGAGTTTTGCCTGTGACGTGTCTGACCATTTAAGCAGTAATAGCAGCAAGGTATCCAGGGTCTCCAGATGAGGCGCCTCCTGCTATAGCCACCACAGCTGACTGATGTCTGCCACCAGCACGGTTTGTTTCAGCAAATGGGTGAGAGCACAGTGCTTGGACTATCACCCAGGAATGGAGGTCAACCAAAACCAGCCTGCTGCCATCTCTGGCCCTCAGGTGTGTATGACAGCATTGGTCCAGTGCGCCCAACAGAAGCTGCTTCTGTGTGCTAGGTAGGCACTGTGCATGCCAGACACTGACAGCAGTAACTGAAACAGGAAAAAACAAAACAAGAACAAAAACAAACCTCTTTTTTGGTTTTTGCTGTCTTGTATCATTACAGGATGACAAATGAAACGTTGGGTATTTTGGATAGTCCTGTGTGCTACTGATGAAATAATTCAGATGGGAGGTATGCTGCTATTTTCTGTAGATCGGTTTAGGAGAGCCTCAGTGGAGATGAATATTGAGCAACAGTCTTAAAGGTAGTCATGGAGGGAACCAGAGAGGGTCTTTTTGTTTTGTTTTGATTTTTTGGGTCATACCCGGTGGCACTCAGGAGTTACTCCTGGCTCTGCACTCAGAAATCACTCCTGGCAGGCTCAGGGGACCATATGGGATGCCAGGAATTGAACCCAGGTCCATCCTGGGTTGGCTACATGCAAGGCAAACAAACGCCCTACTACTGTGCTATCTCTTTGGCCCCCAGAGAGGATCTTTAGGTCCAGGTATTGGAGATGGAATCTAGACTGACAGTATCAATTTACCCCCCAACCCCTGTACGTCATGTGGAGATAGTTGTTTGCAAGAGGAATCCCAGTGACAGTGGACGCTGCTATGTGTCATCAGTGTCCCTCCTGGGACTGGGCTGCCTCCCCTCTGCAGAAGATCTGGAGCTTGTGACAATTTTGACTTGAGACATGATGTAACCTAATCTGAAGTGCATTTCAAACCCAGAACTCAAGTAAAATTACAGAGCTGAAATGTCATGCCGTCGTCATTGCTGTCATTTTCCATGAATGGGACATCTTTGCTCCTGTCTTGAGTTATCTGACGCCTTGAATCACCAACAGTTGTGAATAGGGCACATCCCTGCGGCAAGTTGCTTTTCTGTTATTGTTGTTTTTTTGTTGTTGTTTGTTTTGTTTTTGTAATGACAAGAAATTCACCCAGAATTGTCCTTTCTCTCAAATACTGATAATCTGGTTTCCCTCTGGCTGCCTCAGTTGTTGAAACTGAAGGGTCAGTGTTGTGCGTGAGATGGATGAGAGCAAGAGGCTGGGATGAGCATCTCCTGCTGATCTTCTGGTGCCTACTCAGCTTTGTACTTGGGGAAAATTTGGTCACCTTGGCACTGCTCTGCTTCTGCCTTTGATCAACAGTACTGCCTACTGCCTGCAGTCTGACACAATGCCCCCAAAACCTGTAACACCCCGTGACAAGGTGTTAAGCTGACCCCAAGCTCCAAGGGACCAGGGTCATGTAAATTACCTTGGAGGACTTAAATCTGGGTCCAAGCCCCTCTTCCCATTCTCAGCAGGATCATCTTGGGAATATCTCTGGACCTCCGTGCCTGTTTCCCCAGCATGAGCTGAAAGCCTGGCTGTGCTCTGACTTCGGGGTTGCTGAGTGCAAGGCTGAGCTGAGGTCCTTCTCCAGGACCAGAGCCCCTGTGGGCCTGCCGCCCTCACAGCAGGCAGTGCTCGGCCACAAGGGTGACTGTTTCTGCCCACGTGTTTCTCTCACCACTCCTGGTGGTGCCCGGTACCTCATAGAGTTTCTGCCTCAGTAGGGGCTTTTTACTGCCATTTTTATAAAATGAGATATACTTATTTTTAGACATTCAGAATCCAGATTTTAAAGTGTACAAAAAGTGAAATGAAATTTTTCCTTCGTATTGAGATAAACTGTTAGTATTTTGGAATTGCACTGTGCGGTCTGGTCTGTTCAGTGACTTGTTTTTGTTTTTTTTTTAATGTATAAATAACACGTGATTATAGAAACACAGCAAATGCAGATGAGCTACAAGGCAAAGCCTGACCCTTGGGAGCTGCACTCAGAGGAGAGTCAGTGCTGGATCTGACTAGGCTTCCCTGAGCGCACATTGAACTGGACTGCCCTGTGTGCCCTCTTTGCTGCGATGCCAGACACTCTCCTCAAAGCTCCTCTTTTGGGGCCTGCAGCCTTCTGCGCCCTCTTCCCTGGCCCGCTCCTCACAGTGTCTGTATTTGCCCTGATAGATATTATCTGGGTTCCCAGCTCTTGTGCCCACTATTGCTTCATTTAGCTAGGACCAGCACCCCAGAGACAATGGCCAGGTGCTTGCCTGATCACTGTGCAGAGATTTGTACAAGTTGCCTCAGTGAAGGAAACTGAGGTCAAGATTGGAGGATTCTGCCAGTGCCCTTGAAGGAATTGCTTCCTGGAGAACATGTTTCCTGTTGCTTGGAAGCTCAGCTATCCGACTATCTGGCTCCCACTTCTCATCAGGATCCCCTCCTGCCTTGGAGAACAAGCTGTCATCCTCATCCTGCCTTGCCCCACCTTCTTCTGTTTCCTCAGAGGAGCTGAATCCGGGGCCATGGGGAGCCCACAGGGCTGAAATGCTACAGAAGAGAAGAAAGAGCAAGTGGCAGAAGGTTTTAATTTTCCAGCACTTGTTCAAAGTCACCTGCCAAGACCAGCAGCTGGGTCAATGAGTCAAGATCCTGTCAGCCAAAAAGTTTTACAATCCCTAGTCTGGGGAAGAGTGTGGAGCAGTGGGAAGGAAAATCATGGCTACTACGTCATGCAAATCTGCAAACACAGAGCGTCATAACCTCTACCATTCAGCATTTCTCCTCCCAGATAGACCCTGGAACAGTTCCCTGTGGCGAAAGAAATGTCTGGGAGACTAGTTGTGTCAGTATTGTCACAGTATTGTTTAGATAGCAAGTTGGGAAAGCCTTAAAAATAAAGTCCATCAGCAGAGGAATGGAATTGGGTTGTTTTGAGGACTTGGGAATGTGACTGAAAGAGCTGGAGTTCCATCTTCCATATAGAGAAATGCTGTGCTGAGAAAGCTGCAGAAGGTACATGCAGGATTCCATTTGTGTAAAGGGTAAATGTACTGTTTCTGTGGGCACATCCAAACTTTGTTGTGTTTGACTTTTATAAAATGAAATTGTATTCTTAGATTCACAGGGCAATTAGGGCTAGGATAATGCATGTCAAGGATTTAGAATAGTTGCTGGCAGTAAGTGTTGCCAGCATACAATAAGCCGTGCTTACTGTTTTTGCATAATATATTTTCTGTAGATTCAGATAATATGAAGTCAAAGTATAAAACTGTGTATTGTAACCTGTGAAAGTCACACGCTGCCTTGCTAAAAAGGCAGAAGGAACAGCTGATGAAATCTGGGAGAGCACCTGGAGTCTTCAGTCGTCCTATTTGTTTTTAAAAGTTGGGGTCAGCATGTAGATTTGACAAGATTGTGTGGTGGATTCTTAACTGTTTGCCTAAAATAATCAAATAAACATTTTTTAAAGCATGAATCTCATCATATTAGGATTTTTGTGGACATCTTGTTTCTCCCATTCATTTGATGTTGCTTCTGGGGAGCCTCAGCATCTCCCAAGGCTTCAAGTTCCTCGCCAGTAAAAATAGGGAGCAGTGGGGCTGGAGAAATAGCATAGAGGTAGGGAGTTTGTCTTGCATGCAGGAGGACGGTGGTTCGAATCCCGGCATCCCATTTTGTCTCTCATGCCTGCCAGGAATGGTTTCTGAGTATAGAGCCAGGAGTAACCCCAGAACACTGTTGAGTGTGGCCCCAAAACCAAAATATATATATATATATATAAAAAGGGAGCAGCACAAGTGGCTGTTAGTAAAAAGAAGCTTAAACCAACATGTGCTTGTGCATCTAGAATGAAGCATATAGGCTCTTACACTGACAGGCCATGTGCTGCTTCAGCTGATAAGAATTACATGCTCTATTTCCTGTTATTCCGTGCCTGAAAATAACAAGTGAAGGCAAGAATTACAGACTCTTACGTTTAAGGAAATGGAATGCAGGACCGAGATGCTTAGCCAGTCATTCCACTTGATTAGATAGCTGAAAAAAGGCAAGTAAATGCTTTTTGTTTGGGTTTGGGATTTCTTCCATTTTTTGTGTGTTTGAACCACACTAGTGGTACTGAGTTTATTCCTGACTGCTCAGGCAGACATGAGGACCATATGGGGTATGGGAATTGAACTTGGGTCCCTTACATGCAAGACAGGCCCACTACCAGATTCATTATTTCTCTGGCACCACAGAGTAATGTTTCATGCTACCTCCAACTTTTTTTGTTTGTTTGTTTTTTTGTTTTTGGGCCACACCTGGCGTTGCTCAGGGGTTACTCCTGGCTGCTCAGAAATAGCTCCTGGCAGGCACGGGGGACCATATGGGACACCGGGATTTGAACCAACCACCTTTGGTCCTGGATCGGCTGCTTGCAAGGCAAATGCCGCTGTGCTATCTCTCCGGGCCCAAAACTCGTATCTTTTACAAGTGTTTAGGAACTTCCTAATTTACTAATTGCAAAGACCCCATTCCACAGGCAACCTCACCCAGAGGGCATCTTTCTTACAGGCCTTTGCTAAAAGCATCACAGGCTTTTGGGTCACACTCGGTGACACTTAGGGGTTACTCCTGGCTATTCGCTCAGAAATCGTTCCTGGCTCGGGGACCATATGGGATGCTGGGGATTGAACCTAGGTCTGTCCTGGGTCAGCCGTGTGCAAGGCAAACGCCCTACTGCTGTGCTATCGCTCTGGCCCCTAATCCTCACTTCTGAGCAATCATTTTAGATTGCTTCTAAACCTTTTTTTTTTTTTTGTGGGGGTCCACACCCAGTGACGCTCAGGGGTTACTCCTGGCTATACGCTCAGAAATCACTCCTGGCTTGGGGGACCACATGGGATGCCAGGGATCGAACCAAGATTCGTCCTGGGTCACCTGTGTGCAAGGCAAGCGCCCTACCACTGCGCTCTGCTCCTTCCCCTCTTTCTAAACCATTTTTCTTGTCACAGATTCATCAAAGTGGGGGTTGCCCTCTATATTAAAGTGACCTTTAGTCTGACTGCTTTACTTGAAACGCAAACCTCCCACTTTTGACTCACCTAATTATTGGCTCAGCAGCATAATTAGTCCTGCTCAGCAGAGACTAGATGCTAGTGGACCCTCTATTTATATTCTGTTACTTCCTCTGTTAGGACTGTGTGTGTGTGTGTGTGTGTGTGTGTGTGTGTGTGTGTGTGTGTGTGTGTGTGTGTGTCCTGTGTCCCCCAAGGCATCTAGCTGTGCACTCCGCGATCACTTCTGTTGGGGCTCAGGGAACCATTTGTTGTTCCAGGGATAGAATCTCGGTCAGCCACATGCAAGGCAAGTGCCCTCCTGTTGTGCCCTGTCACGATTTCTTCTTGAATAATATCCTTTAGACTAGAGTTCTCAAATAGAGGTCATTTATTTAACAATGAGGATGGTATGAGAGGCATTATCTAGAATAGAGTGACAAATAAAAAAAGGGTAACATCAAAGTGGGCAGAGGACAAGGATCCTGCTAAACATACTACAGTGCACAGCACTGCTCCCCACAAATAGGAAATTTATGACCCCCGATACTGAATGCTGAGTTGAAGGAAATCTACTGGGGCCTCTCTGTTGTCGGAGTTTGTGGTAGTGTTTATGCTGAAAGTCTTCTATATTCATCAATATTTTGCTGAGCACACATCTAAGATGACTGCTTTTTCTGTTCAGAGATGAATACACTAAGCATCCTTACTGGAGTGGGCTGCTGTGCCAACTCATAATTTTTATTTAATTAATTTCAATATATGGCTTAAGGGTTCCATGGCTTCATTATGTCCTTAGATGTGCTGTGGGGCTCAGTGGACTCCCTAACTTGAACAATCCCTGTCTTTCATAAGCTTTGACAATTACCCACCCTTCTCTTCATGATGCAACCCACTGCCTCCTCTGGTCTTATACTTCTAGATTCTGTGCCTTTCTCATCACCTCTTCAAATTGCCTAACACTTCATCTCTGGACTTGAGGAAAGTGGTACTTTGACTCTTGTTCAACCCTCTTGCTATTTGCATCCTATCTTGTGTTGAAACTGTTCATTGAGTTCTTATTTCTAACGATATTTTAAAAATTGAGGCGTGGCACAATAGTACAGCAGGTATGGCACTTGCCTTGCACAGCCAACCTGGGTTTGGTCCCTGGCATGACATACAGTCCCAAGAGCCCCCAGAAGAGTGATTTCTGAGAGCAGAGCCCAGAGGAAGTCCTGAGCATTTCTGGGTATGGCTGAAAGTAGAACAAAAATTGTGTGTGTGCTCGCAAAAATTGAAAAGCCTGTTAGTACAAAGAGTAAAATACTAGATCTTAAAATAAGTTTAAAAGAATCAAATAGGGGCTAGAGTGATAGCACAGTGCAGTGGTAGAGCATTTGCCTTGCATGCTATCAATGTCGGACGGACCCTAGTTTGATTCCTGGCATCCCATATGGTTTGCAGGCTAGGAGCGATTCCTCGACTTTTTTTTTTTGTTGTTGTTGTTTTTTTTTTTTTTTTTTTTTTTTTTTTTTTTGGGCCACACCCGGCGTGCTCAGAGGTTACTCCTGGCTGTCTGCTCAGAAATAGCTCCTGGCAGGCACGGGGGACCATATGGGACACCGGGATTCAAACCAACCACCTTAGGTCCTGGATTAGCTGCTTGCAAGGCAAACACCGCTGTGCTATCTCTCCGGGCCCTAGGAGCGATTCCTAAGTACATTTCTGAGTACAGAGGCAGGAGAAACCCCTGAGCACTAACAGTTGGGACCCCCCCCCCAAAAAATAAAAGAATAAATATATGGAAGTTAATGAAATGCACTCTTGAGACCTTGTGATTAGGCTTGGAGATGTTTTAAGAGTCAAACCAAGTCATGACTGGAATCAATCTGAAAGCCTCCGAGGGCTTGATACAAGGTCCAGCGAGTCAAGGAGAGGGCATGGATGAGGACTTTCTGGGGATTGAAGGATGTCACCTTTGTGGACAAATCAAACAGGTGGGAAAGTCCCCAGGTGGGAAGGGTGACTTGGTGGGAGGAGAAGGGAGAGGTCAGGGGCTGACAGGGTGATGACAGGGGACCTTGTGGAGGGGTCTGGCCTGGGAAGGATGTGCGGGCATAGTAGTGTGGCCTACAGTCTGGGGTTGGACAGCCCCCTCTCTGTGGTCTCCCTGAAGTGGCCACAGGGGGTGCCTCTGGACCCAGTGTCTTCACAGGTACCAGCAGAGGGCCCTGTAGACTGGGAGAAGCGACATGCTTAGTGCTACGACCGGAGAGGGGCCTGTTGCTCAAGCTTGGCAGAGAAGGTGAAGGATCCATCTTGAACATGGGGTAGGTGATCTGTTCTGTGATTTCATTGACCCACATAATGGTAGGCAGAGGCCTGTTCCTTGGTTCCAATTGATCTCTAGACATCTAGAAGAGAGGAAAAGGGGCCAGAGTAATTGATAGTACAGCTGGTCAGTGCTTGCTTTTCAAGTGCTGACTTATCTTGGATCTTTAGTACATCTGTGGTCCCCTAATCTCATCAGGAATGATCCCTGAGCACAGAGGCAGGAATAAACCCTGAGCATCACCAAGTGTGACTCAAAATTACCATTAAATAAATGAGTGGAGAGCGAGCCTGAATACAGGCCCTGACATGAGCGGTGGTGGGATTCCCAGCTGACTCCTTCTCAGGTATGCACAGCTCAGGTTCTGACAAGCTCCATGGTCCCTGGCTTCCCTGCGATCCCCTGAACCTGACAGCTGCCCAGGCTTCTCCAGACTTGCTCTTCAAGAGCAGGAAAGCTTTCCTGAGCTGCCAGACCCGTGTCAGATCCAATGAGGAGAGGCCCAACCACTACACTGTCCCCTCCTGCTCTGAATGCCTGAGCCAAGCTAAACATTTTCTGCTGATCTGTAGATTGTTTCTTCATTCAAGCATGAATGATGCTTTCAGATGCTGTGGGAATGCCCTTACCTTGGGGGTAGTGTGGGTTTCCAGGTCTGAGCAGTGGAAATCTTTGGGCCTGGGGTCTGGGTGCTATGTTGGATCCCAAGCCATCTTCAGTGGGCTTGGGCAGGCCAACGGCAAAGGACAGAAGACTGTAACCCCCTGCACCCCTCTTTGGGTCTGTCTCCTCTGCATTTATGACCTCAGGGTCTCTGGCCTCATCTCACTGAAACTCCTTGTCACAGTGGGCACTACTAGGCCTTCTGAAGGCCTGTCTATGGATGCACCTTCTCGACCTCAAGGAACAGGCACTCGTTTTGTTTGACCACCCAGTGCCTGGGTGAGGGCCATTTCTTTAGTCAGAGAAGCTTTAATATTTGGAACTTAAATTGGGGGAGTGGCTTATATTGAAAGGGAGAATTCCCTTCCTTGGTATCATTTAAAAACATGAAACAGGACATGAATCATGCACTAAAGAATGGTGCACGTATGTTGGGTGGGTGAGGTTGTGGGCACTGAGGGCAGTGGTGAGGGCTCCACCAATACCTACCCCTGAGGGTGAGAAGGGAGTAAGTGCTTGGCTGGCTCCTGGCTAGGAGGTCTTAGATAAGGCCAACAAAATTGAGATCACTGAAGCTGAATCCTGAGAAGCGCCAGCCTGTCCCCCCAGGAACCATGGCAGACTCTATGCCATGCTAGCACATGTGAGGAAAAATGCAGATTTCTTTGGGACCTGAGCATTAGCACAGCATGCAGCCAACTCAAGTTCGACCCCTGGCACTGTATATGGTCCACTGAGCCTGCCAGGAGTAAATTAAAAAAAAAAATGACTGGGGCCAGAGCAGTGGTGCAAGCCATAAGGCATCTGCCTTGCATGCGCTAGCCTAGGATGGACCGTGGTTTGATCCCCCGGCGTCCCATATGGTTCCTCTAAGTCAGGAATTTCTGAGCACATAGCCAGGAGTAACCCTGAGTGTCACCAGGTGTAGCCAAAAACCAAGAAAAAATTATTTAAGCATCATGGTTACAAAATGGCTCATGATTGAGTTTCAGTCATAGAACATACACCGCCCTTCACCAGTGCACTTTCCCCGCCACCAATGTGACTCAGTTTCCCTTCTACCCACTCACCCCCACCTGCCTCTGGGACAGGCATTTTACTTCTCTCCTCCACTCCAGCCACCACATACTGACTTCTACCTTTTTGAAACTGTGGTTTTCACTATTGTTAATGAAAGGGTACTATACATGCCACTTTATCCCCTCTCAGCACCCAGTTCTTGTCCAGAGCGATAAGTTCTGACTATCATTGCCATCGTGGACCCTTCTATACCCTAATTGTACTCACCGCTCTTTGTGGTGAGCTTCCTACCATGGATAAGCCAGGACAGGAGTAACTTCTGAGTGGTGTCAGGAATAAGAAGTGTGTGTCAGAGCAGGTGTTGTGTGTGTCTGAGTGTGTACAAGAGCTTGTGAGTGTGAGCATCTGAGTGTGAGTGTGTGTGTGTGTGTGTGTGTGTGTTTATCCTGGAATGATCTGAGTTTTCACAGACAGAATCTGGGCTAGAGGAAAACGCATCACATAGCAGGATATGGTTGCTAGGAGCCCCCTGTCTTGCTCTCTGACCTTCTCCCACTGGACTCCTGCAATTCAGTACCTTTGGTAGGTATATTCCAGGCACCTTGACCTCCTCCCCTGTCAATTCAGCCTGCCATGCCCCTTTCCACTCTGATTCTAGCATGTGGGCTTCCTGTGATCTGGGTCACTGGACTGGGGAACCTTCTGCTGGGGACAAATAGCTGCTTCCGGGGAGGCCAGTGTCAGCTCCTGAAGCCTTGTGCCATCCTCAGGATGGGCTCTCATTCTGAAGATGGTAAAGCAAGCGGTCAGCTGAACACAAGTCGGAGTGTCTCCCAGCCCTTAGAGGCCATGGACTTGCCCAGGACTCAGGGAGCCTCTGTGTTGTATCCTCTTGTGCTCAGGGCCCACCAAAGAGTTTACCCACTGAGACCTTTTCCTTCAGTGCTGTTACAAATGGCCACATGAGCCACGAATGTCAAACTTTCTGAGTCTGGCAAGAGAGGGCTGGTGATCTACTTGTGGTCTCAAAATGATGCCAAGGTTTTGTTCAGCTGTATTCTTCTCCAGTGAATTTGTGGGGAAATCCACTTCCAGACTCATTCACTCTTATCTTTTCTTTTCTTTTCTTTTTCTTTTGTTTTTTGTTTTTGGGCCACACCGGCGGTGCTCAGGGGTTACTCCTGGCTATCTGCTCAGAAATAGCTCCTGGCAGGCACGGGGGACCATATGGGACACCGGGATTCGAACCAACCACCTTTGGTCCTGGATTGGCTGCTTGCAAGGCAAACGCCACTGTGCTATCTCTCTGGGCCCTCACTCTTATCTTTTCAAGGATGTCCCTTAACTTGGTCACTTTCTTCATGTCAGCAAATGCTGGAATCTCTCCCACACTTGATGCTTTCTTCTGTTTTCCTAACCCAGGTGAGAGGGAGCTTCCTGCTTCTCAGAGGATGCAGGGAACACTTCCCATTTAGACTCTGAAACTTTAATCTAATCTCATTAATTAAATTGCCACTCCAGCAATGCACAGGTAACAGAACCAGTTATCCCTGGTTCTGCATTCAAGGATCACTCCTAAAAGGGTTCAGGGGACCATATTGGATACCAGAGATCAAGTCTGGGTTGACCTTGTATAAGGTACTGTATTTTTTCCTCTCTAAGACACACCTGACCGTAGATAGATGCACATAGTTTATAGATGCTCTCCTCACCTGCACTCAGGTTTCAGCTCTAGCCAGCATTCACTCCAGAAGACACACTTTTTATTTTAGGGGGGTGCATCTTATGGTATAAAAATACGTAAATGCCCTACATACTATACTATTATTCAGGTCCTGAAACTATTTTTATCTGCAAAGTCCTCCTTGCCATGTGTGGCTTTCCATAACAGATTTCAAGGACCATCACAGATTTTTAAAAATGCATCGGCATTTGGAGACATGGGGGACTGAAAATTCTATTAAACACATAGAATCCACACGAGGGTTATTTTTGTGGTCTTTTAGAAGATCAAATGGTTTCTTGCTTCTCTAGTCTCTTAATTTAAAAAAAATTGATTAGGGCCCGGAGAGATAGCACAGCGGCGTTTGCCTTGCAAGCAGCCGATCCAGGACCAAAGGTGGTTGGTTCGAATCCTGGTGTCCCATATGGTCCCCCGTGCCTGCCAGGAGCTATTTCTGAGCAGACAGCCAGGAGTAACCCCTGAGCACTGCCGGGTGTGGCCAAAAAAAAAAAAAAACAAAACAAAAAAAACAAAAAAAAATTGATTAGTCTTTCATCATTTTTTTTTTGGTTACACAAATTTAAGTGTCACAGTAGAATGTAGTAGAGCTGAGGTTGGAGTGATAGAACAACAGGTTAGGTGCTTTCCTTGCATACCCCAGCACCTCCTGTGGTCCCATAAGCCTTGCCAGTAGTGATCCTTAAGTGCAAAGTCAGAAATAAGCCTTGCACACTGCCAGGTCTATACTCTTCTATACACACATATATGTATATATGCATGTATGTATGTATTAGAGTTGGAAAGCTCAAAGGACCATTACTCATAACAATGTCGGCCTTGTGAAATGGTTGATACCATATCATAGTATCCGTCTATTCATGCACACACATACAAAAATACACCTGAATCAGGTCAGATTGTAAAGTACACTTCTTGGTACAACGGAGTCAGATTTGCATCTCTGGACATAAAATTTTAAAAAATGGGCTAGAGCAATAGCACAGTGGAAGGGCATTTGCCTTGCACGCGGCTGACCCAGTATGGACCTGGGTTCGATCCCCAGCATCCCATATGGTCCCCCAAGCCAGGAGCTATTTCTGAGTGCATAGCCAGGAGTAACCCCTAAACATCACTGGGTGTGGCCCCCAAACAAAAACAAACATACATTTAAATAAATGACCCTAGAGTTAATTTATCAGCAATGTCTATTAGGTCCAGTGGAGTGATGTGGAGTCCACAGAAATGATGGCTTGGCAGAGTTCAAGTTCTGGGTGTGTTAGGACCAGGAATGGGTTCCCCTATCTGAACATCCCCTGTCCTGAGCACCCCTAACCCCTGAGCATACATTCCTTGTCCTGAGTTCCCCTCTTGGGTGTCCACTGTCTGGAGCTCCCACTCTCCCCACCCCTGTCCTGAGACCTGTCCTGGAGGCCCCCTGACCTGAAAGCACCTTGTTCTAGCCTTCAGTTCTGGACACCCCTTATCCTGAGAGCCCCTGGATCCTGGGTACCCCCTGTCCTGGGCCACCCCTCTCTTGCTGCAGGCCGCACCCATGTATCCTGTCTTCTCTTTTCTAGCAATGTCCAGGGGCCATATCGAACACGGGAACAAGTTCCTCGACACGATTTTCTGGCTCAATGAGGTCACCGGAGAGATAACCTACCCCCCAGCGATCACCACGCTGGAGACCCCAGTTCAGGGGCCCAGCTCTGTGCAATGGGACGAGCCGGAGCCTTTGGTCCACGCTCAGGGCCCATGCAGCGTGCCCAAGCCAAGGGCCCCCCATATGCCACCTTCCAGGGCTCTGCAGAGAGACACCAGCCTAGGGCGGGGCAAAGCCGCTGCCCCTCGGAGCCCAGTGCCCTTCTCGGCCATGCCCGTCACCCTCTCACCACCAGGGGAGGCCCTGAAGGTCTTGGGGTCTCTGGGACCCGGGGTGCTGCCGCAGGCCTCCTGCTTTGCCCCCAGTGCAGCCGCCTCCTCTGCCTTCTCTTGCAAACTGACAAACGTCTTGACCTGTAGTGACTGTTTTTTCTTCTGAATCCAGGAGGGTCTGCCTTGCCCACAGTCCCCAGAGCCCCTTTTGGTGCCATCTGTTGGATTTTGCAGAGAAAACTTAGAGAAATGTGTGGGTGATTCCAAAAAATAAAATAAAATGCAACTTCATTTTTGGATACTTAGCATTTTCTAGAACTTTCTTTGTCTCCCAAGCCTTAGTTGGGAGGTCTGAGCCAAAGGTCCTTGTGTCCCCTTGTCCCTGGGTCAGCTCAAGCTGGGTGCCATAGATCAGCCCAAGGCCCCCAGTGTAGGGTCTACACCATTCCTCAGGCTCTAATAGAATTCTTCTATTGGGAAGAATTCATCCTGGGAAGAGGCCAGGGCCGTGGTGGGAGGCTGAGCGGCAGGCCTGGGCTTTGACTCCGTGGACGCTGCAGGGAGGGTTGCTATGGGCTTCATCACCACATCCACGAGGGACACAGGAGGCCCACTCCCCACCCATCCTGCCTGGGGGTATGTGGGGGTGGCTGGTCATGCCATCTTGGTGTTTCAGAGCTGGATATATCGTCCATTTCGAGGGGACAAGTCCTGAGCCCTGGTCCCCTCCTTGCCCAGGGTTGTATTCAAATGTGCCCAGGAAGCCTGGGACAGTAGAGGGTGTAAGAGAGGAAATTGGAGCAGGAATGCCACAAACATCCCCTCAGCCCCATGTCTCTCTTCCACATCCTACAAGTTGCCTCCCAGCCTGCCTTTTTCAGTGTCTTGCCCATACCTTCATGGGGGGGGGAGGAGTGTCCAGTTTCCTGCCCTACCCCCTGAGGCATTCACCCCACCTGTATGCTTCCCTGCCTCCAGTAATGGACTCTGCCCATGCCCTTGGAAGAGGCTCATGCCAGCTTCCCACTGGACTGAGGGGAGGGGTGTATAGGGCTGCTTGAAAGGAGGTCTAGGGTGTCATCTGGGGCACAGAGCCGGCAGTGGGACCCTTTGGCTGAACCTGAGCTAGAGAAGACAGTCGTGGCCCAGTCCATTTCTAGTTGGGGTAGTTGGGATGGGAATGGAAACAAGATAGCCAGGACTCTTCCAGATCCCAGACACCCGGGACTCTACCAAGAGCATCCCTTTCCTACTCGGCCTTTCACAGTGGGACAGGCAAGTCACAGCGACCCCCCAAGTAGTGAAAAGTCAGTCAAGGGGCCACAGATCAAAGCTGTGTAGGCAGTGGGGTGCAGTGATTTTTTCAACATCAGTACCATAAGCCCTTACACAGTTTATAAAAAGCTAAAAAATTGTGGCCGGTGTGATAGCACAGCGGTAGGGTGTTTGCCTTGCATGTGGCTGACCCCAGGACGGACCTAGGTTAAATCTCTGGTGTCCAATAAGGTCCCCCAAGCAAGGAGCAATTTCTGAGCCAATAGCCAGGAGCAACCCCTGAGCATCACCACTGGGTGTGCCACCCCCCCAAAACAAAAACAAAAACAAAAATAAAGAGCCTAAAATAAAGTTATACAAATGGGGTAGGGTACACAGAGGAAGTGAAATGAAGAAAACACAGGTTGAGAAACACTGAAATTGGTAGATTTGGGCTTGGGGAGGGGGTCAAAGGGCTGAAGCATAGGGCTCCCCAGCTTTGGTCCACTGGTATCCAGGCAAGCACCACCATGTACTGCCTGACCCTGCACCATTGGGGAAACAAACACGGGAAATGAAGTGCAAAATTTATTATTAATTGAAATCAGAAAGACTGGAAGGGAACTCAGGCTCTCCAGGCTGCCCAGTGAGAGATCCCCCACTCACAGAGGGGCCAGTGCTGCTCCATCTCCCTTTCTGGCCAGCCCTGGAGGGTCAGCACAAAGATGCCAATGTCAGCTCCTGCCATCAACATGCAATGACACATAGCCTCTGAACCTTGTCTGATAGACCAGGAATTTAAGACGTGTGTGTGTGTGTGTGTGTGTGTGTGTGTGTGTGTGTGTGTGTACGGTGGCTGGGCTTCCAGGCTGGCTCTGTAGTCTGAAGCTAGCAGGGGGGTGCTCTTTTTCTTATAACTAAAAACCAACTATAGCGGTTGAAGTGATAGCACAGTGGTAGGGCGTTTGCCTTGCATGCAGCTGACCCAGGACAATGGTGGTTCAAATCCCAGCATCCCATATGGTCCCCCGAGTCTGCCAGGAGTTATTTCTGAGTGTCGGGTGTGGCCCCAAAGCCTAAACAAACAAACAAACAACCCCAACTACAAACATGATTGTAATCATGGTGCTTAAAGATATTTTAAAAATAGAACCCGATGGTGGCGCTAAAGGTAAGGTGCCTGCCTTGCCTGCGCTAGCCTTGGATGGACCGCGGTTTGATCCCCCGGTGTCCCATATGGTCCCCCAAGCCAGGAGCAACTTCTGAGCACATAGCCAGGAGTAACACCTGAGCGTTACCGGGTGTGGCCCCCCCCCCAAAAAATAGAACCCGATAGATAGCACAGAGGTAGGGCATTTCCTTTGCAAGCAGCCGATTACGACGGATGATGGTTCGAACCCCAACATCCCATATGGTCCCCAGTGCCTACCAGGAACGATTTATGAACATTGAGCCACTCAAGGAGCACCTTGAGTGCCGCCAGGTATTACCCAAAACCGAAAAGAAAGAAGAAAGAGAAAGAAGAAAGAAAAGAAAGAGAAAGAAAGGAAAGAAAGAAGGAAGGAAGGAAGGAAGGAAGGAAGGAAGGAAGGAAGGAAGGAAGGAAGGAAGGAAGGAAGGAAGGAAGGAAGGAAGGAAGAAAAAGGAAGGAAGGAAGGAAGAAGGAAGGAAGGAAGGAAGGAAGGAAGGAAGGAAGGAAGGAAGGAAGGAAGGAAGGAAGGAAGGAAGGAAGGAAGGAAGGAAGGAAGGAAGGAAGGAAGGAAAAAAAAAAGTGTCTCCGGAACACTTAGCGTGTGGACAAGCCTAGGTAGTGGAGAGGGTGGGCCTGAGCCAGGACAGGTCTCACCAACCATCACCACTCTGGGAGCTCGCCCTTTGCCTGGCTGCCTCCCCTCCACCCCCGCAATCTCAGTTGACAGGACCAAGCTGCAGTCTCCAGTGCAACCTTGCAGAGAAGTTAAGTGCTGTCACCTGCTGGTACATTTGCGCCACAGCGGCCTGTCTCAGCCGGATCCCTGTTGCCTCTAGGGTTCAGTATTGCTCCAAGGGCCTCACGAGTCTGGACTTTCGGTCCCACCTACTGTGGCATTGATTCCTGGTGGGTTCCAGCAGGGCTGAGGGGGGCGTCTACCTGTTCCTAGACTTCTCACAGCCCCTGGAGCACTTGAGAGGTAGAGGAATGGAGGCAAGAATCCCACCTCGGGGCCGGAGAGATAGCATGGAGGTAAGGCATTTACCTTTCATGCAGAAGGTCATCGGTTCGAATCCCGGTGTCCCATATGGTCCCCCGTGCCTGCCAGGAGCAATTTCTGAGCCTGGAGCCAGGAAAAAACCCTGAGCACTGCCGGGTGTGACCCCCCCCCCAAAAAAAAAAAACCACAAAAAAAAAAAAAAAGAATCTCACCTCTCTAGGCTTCTCTTCCCCATATGTAATGTTATCAGCTTAGGGGTGGAAACCCCTAAAACCCCTAAAACGTTTCCTAAAGGATAAATTGGAACTAGAAAAGGGTATTGAGGGGCCGGAGAGATAGCACAGAGGTAGGGCATTTGCTTTGCATGCAGAAGGAAGGTGGTTCGAATCCCAGCATCCCATATGGTCCCCCAGAGCCTACCAGGAGCAATTTCTGAGTAACCCCTGAGTGCTGCCGGGTGTGACCCCAAAACAAAACAAAACAAAATAAAAAGAAAAGGGTATTGAGCAAACAGTAGAATTGGTCTGTAGTAGCAGAGTTAAGGAGTGGGAGAAGAGGGTCTCGGCACAGCCTGTATTCACCTCCCTTCTTGTCTGCTAAGGACTCAGTGGGGCCTGGGCTAGGCAGCCACATGATGGCTTCTCATGACAGACTAAGGTTGAGGCGACTAAGGATGTGTCAGTGCTTGGTGCTTGCATATGTGTCAGCATGTTTGAGAGGTCACAGGAACCTTATCATTTCCTGGGGCTCAGCCAACTCTTGGCCGTGGGACAAGTTCTTACCATCATTCTTACCACCGCCCTGTTACATCACAAGTCCTGAAGTGGATTGTGGCCAAGTGGCATGGGTCAAAGGTGGTGACGGGCTGGGAGGGAACTTTGTAGAGGGTCATCCACCTAGAGCTTTTCAGGTCTAGAATCTGAATGGACATGCTGAGCCTATGGTGCCCATCAGTCTCTCAGTCTGCTTGGCTGGCTCCAAGGGTGTGGGGGCAGCCTGGCATAAAAGTTTTTGGTAAAAAGCAGGGGCACTGAGATGCAGGGACAGTGGCATGAACTGGGTTCAGTTCTGGGGCCTGTCTGGAATAAGTGACTCCAGAGTAGAGCTGGCCTCAGAGGAGGCCCCAAACCTTTGGCTTCTGCCAGTCCCTCTTGCTCTCACTAACTCAGGGGAGGCTGCCAGCAAGTGGAGACTTATGAGAGAAACAAACACCGGATGGCCTGAGGCTGAGGACAGAAGAGTCTGTGAACAGTTGGGAGGTGTGGCCCAGTCACTGTAAGCTCTGGCTGGGTCTGGATAGAGCTCAGGTCCCTTTGGAGTTTACAACTTTGTATGTCACAGGACCTGATCCTGAATCAGTTTTCAGGGGTGGAACAAAATTTTCCTTTCTATGTTAGGTTGGAAAAGCAATCACACAGGACACTTTTCTTTTTGGGGTGAGAGGGCCCACACTTAGTAGTGCTCAAGATTCACTCCTGGCAGGTCTCAGGGAACCATATGAGGTGGCAGGGACTGAACACATCAGCATGTGCAAGACTAGTATCTTACTGGCTGTACTTTGCTGTGGCCTTGCGACACCAACTTCTTATAACTTCCTATTACCATAGTTATAAGCTATTAATAGCTAAGAAAAGACACAGAGATCAGATTATTATATTATTTATTATGTAACAAATGGTTCTGAGACAAAGTTCACTTCAAAAAATACTACTGAGAAGTCCACATTAGTTGATAAGAAAAATGGCACAATCCAACATATTTTTAAAATACATCTTTAGATGACCTTTATGGAATTTTTTAACCCTATCATTTGGCGCTGGAAAAATAGTTACAGGCAACACCATTTGTTGCACTGGAAAACAAACATTTAGTACAGCTACTAGCCACAGATTAAAAGGGATGAAATTCATAAACAAGAATAATTAGAAATTAATACTTTGAACACATGGCTAAAAATTGTAAAGAATCAGTATTTTAGTTCAAGTTAAAACATACTTTAAGAAGCATTTTTGACATCTTTTTTCCTTTCTAATGAGCTTTGGAGAAAACACCTTCCTCATTTTTTCTATTAAATGTGTCATAAAACAGTGTCCCAAATTGGTATTTCCCTTCTCTCTTTGGAAGCAAGCAGACACAGTTTGGTGTCTGGTGTGAAATATTACCCCAAAACTCGGTACAGTGAGAGAGGCCTCTGTCTGTGGCCATGGGGAGACCCACAGCCCTGGAACACAACTGGGGTTGTGTTGAGGTGTTGGCCAATCCCTGTGGCAGGACAAGGTCTGAGATGAGGCCTGTGTGTAGGCCTGAGAAGAACACTGAAGACGTCAGAGACCACATGAGTGGAATCTTTTACATGGGATCCTACTCGTTGAGATTCTTGGGGGATCGAGCCATGATTTTCCTGGATTGTGTTTATTGACGAAAAGGAATGAGCGGTTTGAAAATCCCATTTGGATTTTCAGTTCAAAACCCTTTTGTTGGTTTCACGCTACCAAAACACTGTCTGAATGGGTGGGAAAATGTCGGGGTTTAAAACGAGGTTTTCCATTCGTGAAAATGTTGAACAAGCTGGTCTCAGACTGCTAATGATAATGTCAATACTACATACTCAACAATCCCAACTTTTTTTCTTACATCCTTTCCTTTAGGCCAAATTGGCTCATCTGAATTGTGCTACTCAACAGTCCGTTCTGACTGGCTTCAAAAGACTTGTGGCCAGGCACGCCAGCTCCAACTGTCACGCTGTGTGCTGTATTGAAGGTTAGTTGCAGAGATGAGTTCTGAGGTATACTGGTAAGACCTGTTTACTGACTATCATTCATTCTATAAAAAGAACTCAGCCTGGAGAACCTTTCATTCACACACGCTGCTTCCAATGATCAGATCAGAAACACCATAAAACTGGGAGTATCCCCTTTAAAAATCAGTTTCACAGCAGAAAGCATTTTTTTTTAAAGGTCACCTTTAAAGCAGCCATTATACACTCCGTTCTTGAAACATGTAAGATAATACTGCTATTTCAAATCCCAGATTTGAATAAGTTTTAACAATTCCTTATCTTGTTAATAAAGAATACAGATTTCTGTGTTACTTAATGGCTTCTCAGTTCTTCCAATTCCAAGGGATGCAGAGGTCTCCATCTTGCATAACAGAGTAAAAATGTGACACACAAAGACGCATCCCTTGTAGATAAGGCAGTGATAGTTCTAGAAGTCTCTTACAACAGTCCACCATTTGCTTACTAGAAACGCTGGGCTCCTTGTAGAACTTTTCTAGGGAGAATTTCTTGGTGGAAGCCTGCATCAATTCCTTTTCAATTATCTTTAACCTGTTACATAGGAAATAAACAGGGTATTGCCACATGCTATCACCAAATGAAGAATATACAACCTAAATCTATTTTTGTCTATTAGGGGCTAAATGTTCTACTCATCCCACTGAACATGGGATCCACAAAGGATGGGTTGCACACTAAAATACACATGCTGACAGGAAGCAAACTTTTTTTTTTCACCCACCTGTACCCTCAGGAAAGAAAACTTTTTGGAATAGCTATTCTAGTATTCAGATTCAACCTCCCTAAATTTCTGGATGCCTAGGAGAGGAGAAGGTCTTTGCCATGTGAGACCAGCAGGATATCACCTGGGAAGCCTGTATGAAAAGGTAAGTAAAGGCACACCATGGAGGTTCTCTTTTACCCTCTGCCCTGATAGCCTGGGGCTCTTCCCTCTCAACTCTAACCACTGGGCTCACCCTACTCCTCTTTCCCAGCCCCACTTCCCAGCACTCATACTGCCAGGCTCTCATCCTTAGTTCTTCCAATCCTGCACCACAGCCAGAGCAAATGTTGGCTAGATGAGTAAATAAATGAACCTTGCCAACCAAACCTCCTCAGGCAACAGCTAACTGCTTCAGAAAAATAATACTCTTTTGAATGTAACGCTCTCCATGCTCTCCTTTCGTCAGAGCAAATCCACAAAAGAAAACAATGTCTTACTGTCTATACAACATAACAACATGATTCCTTCCGAGATGCAAAGAACAGTAGGAGTGATAGTCCAGTGGGTATTTGCCTTGCATGAGGTTAACCCAGGTTCAATCCTCCACACCATATACAGTCCCCTGAGCAAAAGCCAGGAATAAGGCTCCCCTTCCCAAAAGATACAACTAGCATGAATACAGCAATGCTGATAAAATGGTTTCCCTCCTTTTCATTTAAAAGTATCTTATTTAATGAAAATGCTTGCTCTAGTTTACTTTAATTTTGATTTTAGACTTTACCCAATGGTGTTCAGGGCTAACTTCAGGCTCTACACTCAGCAGATACTCCTAGAAGGGCTCTAGGGGTTGATTTCTGGTCAGCAGCATACAAAGCAAGCACCTTTATATTATCTCTTGCATCCTTGAATCCTCTGTACTATCTCTCTGGCCTTAAACTGAGTTTTTGGGGCCAGAGCAATAGTGCAGCAGTAGGACATTTGCCTTGCATGTGGCCAACTCAGGTTTGATTCCCGGCATTCCATATGGTCCCTCTGAGCCTACCAGGAGTGACTTCTGAGCACAAAGCCAAGAGTCACACCTGAGTGCTGCCGGTTGTGGCTCCAAAACCAAAACCAAACCAAAACATTAAAACAACAGATTTTTTTCCTCTTGTAGTTATCTATCCTTTCCCATCAGGAGAATTTCTTTCTGATTTTTATCATTTATTCTGCTCCTGAGATGACTTTTTATAAGCCCTGCTTCTGAAATTGGGATACATGATGGTAACGTAATTCAGGTTACCATGTAAAAAACAGTAGCCCATTCAATAATACCTGGCAGAACAAGGTGGGGAATAAATAATATCAAATAGCCAGAAAGCCAAGCCTCTAATTTTAATATAATTAAAAACTTGTGTTAATGTTATGTTTTTAGGTTCTATTTAGCAGTGCTCAGGGGTTACTTCTGGTTCTTCTTTTGGAAAGGGCCATGTGTATGGTTGGGGATCAAACCTAGGTAGGCTGTGTGCAAGGCAAGCACAATTCCAGCTGTACTATCACTCAGCCCCTTGATCGAATAGCTTAAATGTCGTGTAGTGAGTTCCAATTACCTGACTTTTTTTTTACACTGAAATGATAAGACATGACAGAGGGCTGATAGCACTCACTCTTCTTTTCTTTTCAAGTTCTCTCTTGCCTCTTGTGCTTTGGTGAGAATAAACCACCGTAGGTTTACCGGATCACAGAGTGTTGGGACATTAAAATGCCCGAGTTCATGCAGGCTGGGAGCATACCTGTCACTGGAATGAAATGACATATTCAAGGAAAAAAAAATTACTGATTACTCCATTCTCACCCCACCACAGCCCTGCTGGAAGAATATGTCTGACTAACTGAATTGGTGTCTACTGAGAAAACCCACCTCATAGCATAGTCACAGAGACCTTGGATTATGATAATCATGCCAGCCCAGTAACTTCCTTCATCTGTAAAATGGGTGTGACCCACTTACCATAAGACTGTGGGGTCTCAGGGGTTCAGATGCAAGCACACCAGGCACTAAAGACACTTGAGTCAGGCTCCCAGGGACACGCTCCTCAACCACACCAGAAATATTGCACCTTGTGACTGTGCAAGATTACGGAATGTGGGGCCGGAGAGATAGCACAGCGGCGTTTGCCTCGCAAGCAGCCGATCCAGAAACTAAGGTGGTTGGTTCGAATCCCCGCGTCCCATATGGTCCCCCGTGCCTGCCAGGAGCTATTTCTGCGCAGATGACCAGGAGTAACCCCTGAGCACCACCGGGTGTGGCTCAAGCCCCCCCCCCAAAAAAAAAGATTACAGAATGTGTCAAGAAGCTCAACCCTCTCTCTTTTTTGTTCCTTTTGATTTTTTTTTGACCACACCCAGAAGTGCTCAGGGCTTACTCCTGGCTCTGCACTCAGAAATCGCTCCTGGCAGTGCTCGGGGTAGCACTGCGAGCAGAGGTAGGGACACTCATTTCTTGAATTCTGACGCACCACACAGTGAAAATACAAATACAGAGAAAATACTAAGCAATTCAATGTACTTAGGCACACTCAAACCAACTCTTCTTTTGCTTCAAACTGTTACCTGTGCAGGTTCATTTGCAAGCCATGCAAACTTTGAGGGTGAAAAGGTATTCGACTTTTCACCAGCCTCTTATAGAACACATCAAGAAGTGAGTAATATTCTTCAACTGTCATCACTGGCTGCAGTTCTTCTATGTAAACCAACTGGATGCCACCTAGATGGTGGCTGATCTGGTCTTCTAAAAGCATCAGCCTCCGCTGAAGGTCAAAGTAAGTTGGCAATCTTTCAAAAAGCTACAACATGAAGAGAGAAAGTAAAATTTAGTCTTACCCCTTTTTTGAGCCATGTTGGCAATTCTCAGGGGTTGAGCCATGTTGGCAATTCTCAGGGGTTACCCCTAGCTCTGCATTCAGGAATTTCTCTTGGCAGTGCTCAGGGGACCATAAGGAATTAAAGCAAGGCAAATGCCTTACCTGCTGTGCTATTGCTCTGGCATTTTTTTAAATTTCGGTTTTGGGATCACACCTAGTTGTGCTCATAGTTACTCCTTGCTCTGTGCTCAGAAATTACTCCTGGCAGGCTTGGTGGGGTCATATGGGACGCTGAGGATCGAACTTGGGTTGGCTGCATGTAAGGCAAATGCCCTACCTCTTGTGCTATTGCTCCAGCCCTAATCTTTTCTTTCTTTTTTTTTTTTTGATACATATTTTGTCACATCTTTCTCCAGTTTTCCCAATGGTAACATCTTGCTAAGCTACAGTAGAGCATTCCAGTTAGGACACTGACACTGAAAGGACTCACTCATCCATCATGGCTTCCCAGTGCTGTGTGTGTGGAGCAGCAGAACATAGTCTCCCACAAGGGTGGATCAGGTGCACCACAAAGATCTCTTGCAACATCTTATGACCATGGAGACATCTGCTCCTCTGTGTCCTGATCCTAACACCCACAAATGTGCTCTTTGCTCTTTTTAGAATTTCTTTAAGGATTACTTTAAGTATGCTCTATTAACTGGGACATATTGGTCTTTTCCCTGGGCACGTCACCATGGCGAGCCTGCCCCATTCCTGCATGCACCAGCAGCTCCATCCTTCTCACTGCCCTGCGGGATCCCCTAGCTAACCATGTGCAAGATGACAAAAAAGGAGGGCTGTTCTCCCTTAGGGACTAGTAAGAACAGACATGTTCAGGGCTTTCTGCAGATGTGACTTCATTTTCCTAGCTTGATGCTCAAGAGTACAATGGCCAGGGGCTGGAGTGACAGCACAGCGGTAGGGCGTTTGCCTTGCATGCTGCCAACCCAGGTCAGACCTGGATTCGATCCCTGGCATCCCATCTGGTTTCCCCGAGCCTGCCAAAAGAGATTTCTGAGCCCAGAACCAGGAGTAATCCCTGAACGCCACCAGGTGTGGCCCAAAAACAAAACAACAACAACAAAAAAAAAGAGAGAGAGAAAGAGAAAGCAATGACCAAGCCATCTTCAAGGGCTGGCTCTGTAGGAAATGAACACTTTCTCATCCAGACTGCTACCACCATTCCATTCTACATCTACCAGTGATAGTTCGTGTCTGACACTTGGGATCTGGGGAGTGGGTGCAAAAATCAGCATTTTTCACTTTAGCCACTGATGGGAAGAAAATAGTCTTATTTCTTTCTTATTATTGGTTTTCTTTCTTTCTTTTTTTTTTTTTTTTTAAAAAAAGAGCTGTCTGCTTTATTAGTAAGACACTGAATCACCACTCGAGCCATGCAGGGCAGAAAGTGAGGAGAGCAAGGTTGGACCAGAGTCTGTACCATGAACCCCGATGACACACTGGGTGTGGGGAGAAGGGAGGGGTACACTGAAAGAGTGAGAAGAGTGGCCCCATTCACCATGAATGTCCATTCCTCGTCTGGCATGAGTTGGGCCGGCCCAGGAGAGAGCAAAACCACCACATGAATCAGCTTGGGAGGAGAGTAGTTTTAATTTGTATTTCTCTGGTGGTTTGTTTTTTGGGTCACATTGGGCAGCGCTCAGGGGTTACTCCTGGCTCTACGCTCAGAAATCGCTATTGGCAGGCTTTAGAGGACCCTATGGGATGCCATATGGGATTCGAACCACCGTCCTTCTGCATGTAAGGCAAACGCCTTATCTACATGATATTTCTCTTTTCTTGTCATCTGTATACACTGTTCAGTGACATGCTTTCAGAGAAATGTATGGACTCTGAATATCATTTTTTTTGTCATATAAGCAGCTTATAAATATTTCCAAGCAAATATCTGATATGAGTAGACACTTCACCAAAGAGGAAGATGGCAAATAGCATAGGAAAACATGCTCACCTCATTAAAAAAAAAAAGCAAAATTTGTTTGTTTGTTTTTGGGCCACACCAGGCAGTGCTCAAGGGTTACTCCTGGCTCTGCCCTAGGAATTATTCCTGGCAGCGCTTGGGGGATTATATGGGGTACTAGGGATTGAACCTGGGTCAGCTATGTGTAAGGCATACTCACTGAGAAGAGCATATTAAACTGACACAATACTAACACACCCATTAGAAGGATTTATGGTAAATGTATGACCATACCAGTGTTGCTAGTACCTAAAAGTTAAATGTCCCCTCGTTTATTCAGACCATACTCCACCCCCACAGGGATTTTTCCAGGAGAAAAGAAAGTCCATGCTCAGAGAGACATCTGTCAATAAATGCTCTTGGACCGCTGCATTTCTATTAGCTTCAAACTGCTCCAGCCCCAGATCTATCAACAGGGAACTGACCCCCCTCCCCATTGGCAACAAAAAGCAATAAATGCCTAAAACACAATAGATTTCAAATTATTTTGTGGAGTGAAAAAAATCAGCCTCCCCCATCTCCCTCCTACAAAAGAGACTATAATTTGATTACAACTAAGGAAAACAGAGGAACTATAAACACATCTCTGCTGACGGGAAAGCAGAGGTCAGTGGGTAGCTGAGGAAGGGGTAGTGGCAGGGGAGCGCCTTGGCTATGCTTTATGGGTGGTGGGCAGGTTCAAGGTCCTGTCTGTGCTAATGGTTCCTGGCTATTCACTTCTGTCAGATCCTATGACGCACCAAATGCCATGAGTAATTGGACCTCAGTAAATCTGTCTGAGAGAAAACAATAGCACCTGGACCCTTATGGCTGCACCTCAGAACATTTCCCAATAAAAAGCAGTTCTCTAAATATTTAACTGTTTTATTTGAATATCTAAGAAAAGCTGCTGCTAATGATTTAAATGTTATTGCTCTCTGACATAACACATGGTGCAAAACAAAACTAGGTGGAAGACAATTTAGAGCCTTTGTGGAGTTAACTTTGAGTTGTTTCTTACTTTCATCCAGTGATGATGGACATCCATTGTTCCCAGCATTACTTGGCCCACTGCGCTCACTCCAGAACGGTCTGTAAATATTATCGTGCATCCTGGTGATAAAACACAAATCCATTTGGTTACTATCCAAAGATGCTTCAGTCTTTCAGCACTGTTCTGCTATTTCAACTTCAGGTATACATTCTAAATTCAATTCAGTAGAAACTTGGGGGCTAATTTTATGCCAATGAATTAAAAACCATTTAGTGGAGAGAGTCACATATGTGAAGACTTTCAGTAGTTTTTCTAAGGGACATTTTATTTATTTATTTATTTATTTATTTATTTATTTATTTATTTATTTATTTATTTATTTATTTATATTTTTGGGCTACAACCAGTGACGCTCAAGGGTTACTCCTGGCTATGCGCTCAGAAATCATTCCTGGTATGGGATGCTGGGGATCAAACCCAGGTCTGTCCTGGGTCAGCTGCACGCAAGGCAAATGCCCTACTGCTGCACCATTGCTCCAGCTCCTCTAAGGGACATTTTAAAAGAAGACAGAAAAGATTTACCTTTTGCATTTCTGAGTGCTTCCAAGTTCTGCTGTGCTAAGCGGCCTAAACTGTGCAGCTGACTGCAGCGGTGGGCAATGCCCCAGCTTCTCTGCCACCTGGTCCAAGAGAGCACAAGGCTTGTGTAAGTGCTGGCATCCTAGAGGAAGCACATGCCCTCTCCCAACTGACCAATTCTGGGCAAGCCAATGAGGTTCTTTCTCAGGTAGGTGGACAATATGGCTCCAAACTGGTTCACTTTTCGTAACACAACCAAATGGGAAAAAAACTGCTCTTCAGAGGATAAGAATATTACTATTATCTTCAAGTACAATGGGCAAGAGCACTATGTTGTTTCTATTTTAAAATAGTGGGTTTGTTGGGCTGAAGAGATAGCACAGTGGTAGGGTGTTTGCCTTGCATGCGGCCCACCCAGAAGGGACTCAGTTCAATTCCTGGATTCCCATATGTTCCCCCAGCCTGCCAGGGTTGATTTCTGAGTGCAGAGCCAGGAGTAACCCCTGAGCACCGCCGCTGTGGTCCAGAAACTTATTAATAAAGCTTAAAAAAAAAAGGGGCATTTAAAAACTCTCACCTTTTTGTTTTCTACTTTGTTCAGTGATTATTGTTTTAGACTTTAGCTCTAATAAGAGATTTACATAAATTTCTTGAATTTTTAATTGTGATAAACAATTTCCTTATAAAAAGAGGTCGAGTCAGGAGCAAGCATATAATAAATAAAAGGACTCCACATCAGAAAGTCAGTCAAAGCATCACCATTTGCAGATGACAGGATAATAAGTACAGAAAATGCAAAGTATTTGAGTAGAAAACTAGAAATTAATATAGCAAGCTAACAACCAATATAAAAAGATCTGCGGCATGTCTTTTTTGTTTGTTTGTTTTTGGGAAACACACCTGTTGATCCTCAAGGTTCTATGTTCAAGAACTACCCCTCATGGTGCTCAGGAGATCATATAGTATCCAGAAAATAAACCTACATTGGTCATGTGAAAGGCAAGTGCCCCACTCATGGCACTACTACTCTGGCTCTGTATTTTGTTTTAACTGGAAAAATAATTCTGCCACTAGAGTATGGAATTAGAAGGAGCCTGTAACATCAAAGCATGGCTAAAGATGACTGGTGCGATGATAAAAGAACAGCTATCAGCACAGATCCCAACACCAGACAGGCTTCAGATGAAATGTTTTCCTTTGGAACTCTGAATAATCTTGGATTACTATGACTTAAATGGTAAGAACAGAACATATATGTCGTTTCTGGAAGCCTAGGAAGGTTATTAACATGACAGGCACATAGTCTTTTGCGTCCATGTAAAAGAAAGTTCTCACTGTGAGGACTGAAAACGGTAAAAAAAGGCCGCAGCAGCAAGTAGTGGACATGTTTAAGGTGACAATTTTTCAGGGCTCCTAGAATGAGACATTCCATTTCTATATCCCGTAATCACTTCCTGAGATTTATTTGTTTATTTATTTATTTATGGGCTTTTGGGCCACACTTGGTGACGCTCAGGGGTTATTCCTGGCTCTGTGCTCAGAAATCGCTCCTGATTCAGGATCATATGGGATGCCAAGGATCGAACCCGGGTCTGTCCCGGGTCAGCCATGTGCAAGGCAAACGCCCTACCACTGTGCTATTGCTCTGGCTCCACTTCCCGAGTTTTAGTAGCAGTTAAATCTATTTTTACAATAAACTTCAGTGTGTTTCTTTATATAAATATGATGTACAAGCTATGGCAAAATATATTTATTTTTCCCTGGTTTTGGGTCATTCCTGGGAATGACCCAGCGATGCTCAGTGATGCCTGGCTCCGTGCCAGGGATCACTCCTGTTAGTACTCAGAAATCAAACTAAGTGGCCTGAATACAGGGAAAGCATCTTAACATCTGCCCATGAGAACATAACATAACTCTCACTTTATTTCTCTCTTCCTCTCTCTTCGCGGTTTTGGGGTCATATTGAAAGGTGGCCATCTGGTGCTGGAGATAGTTTTGGGGCTCCAGCACCCCAAGCTATCTACTTTTCTCTTTCCCTCACAATTTTATTTTAGTTACAATTTTTTTTTGTTTGTTTTTTTGGGTCCTATGGAGCCTTAGGGACACTGGCTGCACAGAGCAGCATCCTGGGGAATGTCTATAGCCCAATTCTTGTAATGGCTGCCCTTAGGGACCATGGTAACAGCCCTCTGTGGTGGACATTCCTGGTGCCCCAGGCCCAATCTCAGGCACCATGTAGGTATTCAGGGTATCTTTTAGAGTTCCAGGGCCCAAGGCATCACGTCCCCCTGCACCAGGTTACAGAACAAGAAGCTGTGACTGCGCTCCACAGTGGGCAAGTTCAAGGATTCCAGCTGCCAGACGAGCCATATCTGCAGTGGGATATCTCTCAGAGGAGTCTGAAGATATGGGGGCTGAAAAGTGGTTCATTTCAGGTAGTTGTTTGGTCCAGCATCTCCCTGATTATGCTCCCATGATCCAGAGATTCATGCAAGGCCCTGGATTCTCAAGAGCCTTGGAATTATCCCTTCTTAGTCTCATTCTATTTAATCCCCAAGCAAATCTTGCTTGCTATCCAAAAAAAAAGAGACCATTTAGTTCTCTCTCTGATACACAAAAAGATGCAAATACTTAACTGTGGGAAGAGCTTTGTCAATAGATAACACAAGTGTAATTTGATCTCTAAATTAGCTTCTTTCCTCTTTAGTACCTGATATCTGTGACTTGCAATTGGTGAGACAGTTCATATTTTAAACGGTCTAGCTCTTTTCTAAGTGGCAGACTATTTTTCAGCTTTTTGATGGCACTTTTTCCATTGTTATCAAGCCATGATCTAGGAAGAAAAAAACACACGTATACATATACACAATATATATGATATATATACACATATACCTATATATGTACTTTCTGATACTAACACTATGAACTATATTGCAAGTATTTCTACTACTAAAAGACACATATATTATCTTAAAGTTTACAATCAAAACTTTTGACCCAAGTGGTACTCCTCTCTGTACTTACTTCTCTCTCTAAGCAGAGGGTCTCAGGGGTTGCTCCCAAGCCTCCTGCATGCAAATGTGTGTTCCAGCCCTTTGAACCATCTCTTCAGCCCAAGAAATGTTTTAAATGGTGACTTAGCACGTGCGCACACACACACGCACGCACGCATGCACGCAAACTCATTTGTAGATATAACTAAGGATCTTGAGAAACAGTTCTTTAATTTTTTTTCTTAAATTCCGGGCCACACCTGGCATTGCTCAGGGTTTACTCCTGGCTCTGCACTCAGGGATCACTCCTGGTGGGGCCCAAGGAACCACATGTAGTACGAGGAATGGAACTCAGGTCGGCAGCGTGCAAGGCAAGCTCCTGACCCGATGTACTATCATTCTGGCCCTGAAAAACAATTCATAAGCATACTGACTATATGTTTATATTTTTTAAAAAAGAACAAAGCAAAGAAAACCTATATAAAAATAGATTAAGCGGAGTGTATAACTTGATAATCCTTTTATTTTTTTCCCCCTTTTATCTTTTTGGCTTTTCAGTCATATCCAGTGGGGCTCAGGGGTTACTCCTGGCTCTACTCAGGAATCAGTTCCATTGATGCTTGGAGGAACATATGAGATGCTAGTGATAGAACCCAAATTGGCCATGCACAAAGCAAGTGCCTTACCTGCTGTACTATCCCTCTGGCTCTGTATTTTATGTTTTCATAAAAGCTAGCTAAAGCTGAGGAGCCAGGACAGGGTCAGAAGTGCTTCGTTGATTGAGAACTCCAAACTTGATTCTGGGCACTGTAGGGGTCTCCCTGATGGCCTCCAGATCCTCTGGGCTCTGGCAGTGCTGCCTTGCCAGGCAGGAAAAACACCAAAGAATACAACCTGGTTGGCCAAACAAGTGTCTCCAGGAGTAGCCTCAGTTCTCTGAGTGCTGCTTGGGATGTCCCATAACCAAAATGTTTTATCTTCAAGATTTACATATTTGGTTTTGGGGTCACACCTGGCTCTGTGCTCAGGAATCACTTCTGGTTGTGCTTTGGAGATGAGAGTGCCAAGGATCAAGTACTTTAACTCTCCTAGGCTTCAATTTGTATATTTTATTTCATAATACTAAGAAGTAACTTCAGCCTATGTAGGACTGCAGATGTGAACACTTGCTTTGAATGTGAGGTTTTGAGTTCAATTTCCTGAGACTGCCAGAAAAATAATTCAATCTATTTAAGATACTACTATGTGTTTCTTTTGGTGGTGGTGGTGTACGTGGGCATATCCAGTTATGCTCAGGGTTTACCCCTCATTCTACATTCAGGAATCACTCCTGGCAATCGTAGGGGACCATATGGATGCCAGGGTGCAAAGCAAGTGACTTACTCTCTGTACAATCGCTCCAGCCTCCGTCTTTTCTTTTGAATGTGTTATGGGCACAGATCTTAACATGCTCTCATGAATAAATTCTGATTAGGGGAAGGCCACTGGTAAGTTAGGTAAATACAGTTTGATGAAATGTACTGAGTTAAATGGCTAATTCTGTCCTCCTGAATGCTATTATTAACCAGGTGCTCTGTGTGATTCCTTTTCTCTAATCTACATATATACTAATTCTTTTTATAAGCAACTCTGAATACTATAAAGAGAAAATAAGTACTCTGCTATAAAGAAGGCTGAAGCTTATTACCATACTGTTTCTCATTTCACCTGATAAAGCTAAGAGAAAGGGTCTATTCAGGATTGCGTAAATAGTTTGAAGGGATGGAGTACATCTTCCATAAATGGAGCCCCACGTTTGATCACTACTTTTACATAGTGCCTCTAAGTACCTTCAAAACTGGGCCCTCTAACATTGTGCTGGGATCCTGGGCACTCGTAGATGTTGACCCTCAAAAAAAAAATTAAAAAAAGAAAGAGGCATGAGTGATAGCACAGCGATAGGGTGTTTGCCTTGCATGCAGCTGACTTGGGACAGACCTGGGTTCGATTCCTGGCATCCCATATGGTCCCCCGAGCCTGCCAGGAGCAATTTCTGAGTCAGAGCCAGGAGTAACCTCTGAGCACCACCAGGTGTGGCCCCCAAACCAAAAACCAAACCAAATCAAACCTAAATGAAAAAGATAGGGTCTACCTAGCTAACAAATGATCTATTAGTTCAGTGTCTGAAGGAAAAAAAAAAAAAAGCTACTAATAGTGGTATTAAATAATAAGCATTAAATAAGAAACATAAATGTCTACTTCAGAATTTTTTTTTCAACCACAGCCAGCAGTGCTGAGGGTTACTTTGGGCTCTGCTTTCAGGGATCACTCCTGGCAGGGCTCAGGGAATCATAGGTGGTGTTAGGCATTGAACCTGAGTTGGCCCTTTGCAAGACAAGTGCCTTACTGACTACACTATGGATTGGGCCCTCCACTTCAATTTTTAAAACAATGGTCTGCTTATGTTGCTATCCTTTTTAATAGTGGTTTATGTAACCAAATATATTTTTTCTTTTTATTCTTTTTTTTTGGGGGGGTGTCACACCCGGCAGCGTTCAGGGGTTACTCCTGGCTCTATGCTCAGAAATCACTCCTGGAAGGCTCAGGGGACCTTACGGGATGCCGGGATTCAAACTCAACACCGACCTTCTGCATGCAAGGCAAACACCCTACCTCCATGCTATCTCTCCGGACCCCCAAATATATTTTTGAGCTTGTCCTGACAACTTAATGTGAGAACTTGAATTTAAGACAAAGTATATATGGGGGTTGGAGTGATAATACAGTGGGTAGGGATAGGGCACTTACCTCGCATGTAGCCTAACTGGGTTCAAACACCAACACTCCTGAGCCCCCCCCAAAAGTGATTCCTATGCAAAGAACCAGGCATAATCCCTGAGCACTGTCTGGTGTGTTCCCCATAAAAATACAAAAACCCAAAACCCCAAAATATATCTTTGGAGGATACCAACAATTCATAGTTAATATAATTTATCAACACACAGAAATTTTCCTAAAGACAGTGCATCTTGCTAAAAACAGGTTTTTGTTTGTTTTGACCACACCAGGCAGTGACCAGGGGTTATTCCTGACTCTATTCTTTTTTTTTTTTTTTTTGGTTTTTGGGCCACACCCGGTAACGCTCAGGGGTTACTCCTGGCTATGTGCTCAGAAGTCGCTCCTGGCTTGGGGGACCATATGGGACACCGGGGGATCGAACCGCGGTCCGTCCAAGGCTAGCGCAGGCAAGGCAGGCACCTTACCTCTTGCGCCACCGCCCGGCCCCATCCTGACTCTATTCTTAGAAATCACTTTTGGTAGGCTTGGGGGACCATATGGGATCGAATCCAGGTCAGTCACATGCAAGTCAAATGCACAATCTGTTGTACATAGCTCCAGCCCAAACAGTAGGTTTTTAAAAAATACTCAGAAATAAAATTAACAGAGGCATTATTATAAAAAGAAGTTCCTCTACGTTCATTGTTGTCACTGACAACTGGCTACCACCTGTATCGAACACGGTGACACCAGTGAATACCACCGGTGGCTCACACCAGCCTGTGACTTAATTAATACAAATTGCAGTGCTCTCTCTGGTCTAGTGCGTTAAGTTACTTGACATTTTTATCTTTAACATTGGTTCTCCACTCTGAGACATCAGCATTTCACCTGTATCCAGCTTCTTTTCTTTCTCTCCCTCCCTTCCTTCCTTTTAGCTTTGCTAAAAGATTTATTCTTGGCTTCCACTTAGGGATCACTCCTGGTAGATTTGTGGGACCATATGTAGTCCTTGGGTCTGAAATCTGGTCAGCAGCATGCAAGGCAAACACCCTACCCTGTGTACTATCACTCAAGCTCCTATGCGGTTTCTTTTATTTAGTTCAACAGTAACTAGGAGGCCTTTATAAATCTATGAGATAAGTGATTAAAACATGTGTGCTACAATTAAAAATTACCTACCACAATTGGGGCCCGGAGAGATAGCACAGCGGCGTTTGCCTTGCAAGCAGCCGATCCAGGACCAAAGGTGGTTGGTTCGAATCCCGGTGTCCCATATGGTCCCCTGTGCCTGCCAGGAGCTATTTTTGAGCAGACAGCCAGGAGTAACCCTGAGCACCGCCAGGTGTGGCCCAAAAACAAAAAACTAAAACCAAAACAAAAAGAATTACCTACCACAATATAATATAAAGAAAGTCTCCTTTTATTATATTGATAAGACTACTCCTGCAAACCAGACTTTATCTGTAATGATTAATCCACTGTTATAACTACATAAAAAATAACTATACAAATGTTTTTACATTAAAAATCTTTTACATACGTGAGGGTAGTTTCTATTTTTGACATGTGCTCGAGTTCTTCATCAGGGTCCTTGAATCCAGTAAAGGTGTAATAAGACTTGTCCCATTTGATAGGCCTGTCAGGCACCTTCTTAGCCTCTTTGGGAGGCTGGGAGTGTGCATTTGAATTCAAACTTTGGATATGTTCGACCGATAAACTGCAGGAGTTGAGAATATATAATACTGTACTTAGCAGATCTCTGGTATGCAAAGTAAAGTTGACTGCTCGAAATCCTAGAGAATAGAAGTCCCCCAAACAATTAAAAGAGATAATTATTTACCTTTAAAATATTTATAATACAGAAGTTATAGAATTAAAAACATTTAAAACACTCTGTGACTAATTAAAATCTATTACTGGGCTGGGGCGAGAGTATAACAGGCAGGGCATTTGCCTTGCATGCAGCTGACTGGGGTTTGATTCCCCGGTATCTCATATGATCCCCTGAGCACTCCCAGGAGTAACTCCTGAGTACCAAAGGTACTCAGACCCCCAAAAACCAAACAAAAAGACCCCATCAATCACTCTGGCTGATCAGCTGTTACTGGAAATCTAGCTTTAACATTATGCTCCATTGTCTTAATCTTCAAAAGTTCCTATAATTGATTTTTCAGTTTGTCATCAAATCCTCAGTCTAAACAGGATTCAGAATATTTTTCCTGCTACCACCATTTGGTTCCTACAGTCTGAAAGAGCAAAAACTCTTGTTTCACAAGCAAGTGCCATTAAAGATAGTCTCTATTCTGAGCAGGAGGAGGGAGAGAAAAAAGGCAGAAGATTAGTCAGAATTTTTTTTTTTTTTACTTTTGGGCCACACCCAGCAGTGCTCAGGGGTTACTATCTCTCTGACCCAAGAGTTAGCAAATTATGAAAAAGAACAGACATAAAAGGACTTAGATGTCATATAAAACATTATGAGGAGCCAATGACATAGTATGGCAGATAGCGTGTCTGTTTTGTATGTGGATGACCTGGGTTTGATACCTGGTACCCAGGAGTGACTCCTGAGTATAGGGAGTTGGATAAGTAGTTCTGAACATTGCTAGCTAAGGCCCAAACCCCCCTCCCCCAATATCATGGATTGAAGAAGAGATACTCCAGTAGGGGTTGAGGTACTTATCTTGCATAGTACCAACCCCATCCCCTGAGCACCACCAGGAATGGTGATCCCAGAACACAGAGTCAAGAATAAGCAATGAGCACCGGCAGGTGTGGCCCAAACCCCTCCCCTCAAAATTTCACATATGATTAGAATTTAGTTCTAAGACAGAGCAAATCTAAAAGCACTCCGGGTCGAGCACCACTCTGCCAGAGAGCCCAGAGAGATCCATACCAGAGCAGGGCTTTTTGGATAGCACTGCTCTAGACCCTTACTACATGATTAAGAGCGCACTACTATATATGATCTCTGTTTACACAAATACACAGTCTGAATGGTATTTTTACATACAAAAAAGGTATCGTTTTGGATATAATACCCTGAGCCAGTTTCTGTTACTTTACTTTGGTGATCCTTCCACATCTGTAGTTACGTATCAGTTCAGCCTCATTTATTTTCATTATTTTCTTTGTTTTAATTATGGGCCACATCCAATGTTGCTAAGGGGTTACTTCTGGTTTCGTGCTCAAGAATCTTTCCCGGTAGTGCTCAAGGGACCATATGGCAAATACCTTACCTGCTGTACTATTGCTTCAGCCCCTTCATTTATTTTTCAGTACCCCAGTGTTCATACTAGCTTATCCCATGTACAGATGTGGCACAAGTTATTAACTACTTCTACAACTTATGGAGATTAAAATTATTTTAAAAAATTCATCATTCTATATGAAGCTGATATGTATTCTCTTATATCACAGTTGAACTCTTTCCCGGAAACCTATTTTACTTGCTACTGAGAATTATGGAACCTAAAACATGCAAACTAAGAAGGATTTTTATAGTTAATGATTTGATTGTAAATGAGAAACAAGAATAGTACTAGTCAGTGAAAGAGGAAAAGGAAAATATAAATTACTACAATGACGTTAGGAGGAAATACGTCATGGAATAAACCTCAGTTTCCATTTTTTTAGTTCCAGTAATTCTTTTATTTTTTTTTAGTGTTTGGGGGTAGTTCTCGGCCACACCTAACAATATTCATGGGTTACTCTTGGCTCTGCAAGGAATTACTCCTGGTGGTGGTCAGAGGTCCCTATGGAGTGCTGGGAATAGAATCCAAATTGACCATGTTCAAGGCAAACATACTATCCTTTTAGTTACCATATTCTAGGTCTTAGACTTAATTTAAGGAATAATTTAATAATTGTGGGGGCTAGTGAGTTCAAAACTTGCAGGCCAAGTGGCAGGTAATAAGTTTAGGTTGAGTCCAAAGGCTGAAATATGCAAAAAATTTCTGTGCTGTGCAATTTATTGTTCTGTCTCCTGTTCCTCTAATGATTAGCGTCTAATCCCTAAGCCAACAAAAGAGCTGCTATATAGAGGAATGCCTATACTCAACTATAGTGATTAGTGGGAAATAGTACTTTTTTTTTTTTTGGTTTTTGGGCCACACCCGGTGACGCTCAGGGGTTACTCCTGGCTATGCGCTCAGAAGTTGCTCCTGGCTTGGGGGACCATATGGGACGCCGGGGGATCGAACCCCGTCCGAGGCTAGCGCAGGCAAGGCAGGCACCTTACCTTTAGCGCCACCGCCCGGCCCCAGTACTTTTTTTTTTTTTTTTTTAGTAACTGAAGCTGAACACTTTTATTTTGGGCCTCCCAAGCAGTGTTCAGATGTAGTAGCTATACAGACGGACTGTTGGCTAATCAGTCAAAAATCAGTGCTAGGGCCCAATGATGCAGTGATGCTCAGCACTGAAATGTCAGGGACCTCCAAGACCTTTCTGACAGTGCTCAGAGGTCTCTGGGGCTACTCCTGTGAAGCCGAATATTTTCAAATACTAACTGGCTTTTTGTATATAATCTTTCCTGGATCACCTGACTCTGCTTCTGCCTGTGTACTATTTTGGAGAACACTTTATATATACATCGATGTTCTCTTTTAGTCATTTATAAACTTTGTTTTCTCCCATTTACAATGGAAAAAAAATTTTGTTTAATGAATGACTCAAAGTTATATACTAACTGAAAACTTAATATTTTTTGTCTTTACTCAGCCAACATTGACTGAGTACTAGTGGACAGAAAGCTCTGAGTAAATCTTTAACTTGTTTTAAAATTTATCCCAGAGAAAAGAAAAGTGTTTGCCATAGAGGCAGGCTGGGGGTCTTGGAGAGGTGTTAAGTGGTAGAAAATAAACACTGGTAAAGGGATGTGTGTTGTATAATTGAAACTCAATTATCAACAACTTTTTTTTTTGGCCACACCCGGCTGTGCTCAGGGGTTACTCCTGGCTATCTGCTCAGAAATAACTCCTGGCAGGCACGGGGGACCATATGGGACACTGGGACTCGAACTAGCCACCTTAGGCCCTGCATCAGCTGCTTGCAAGGCAAACACCGCTGTGCAATCTCTCTGGCCCCAATCAACAATTTTTTAACTCTATCTGTCATGGTGGTTCAATTCAATTTTTAAAAAAACTTATCCTAATAGTAAATTTAATTTCTTCACAACCACTAAAAAGACAAGCCTGAAATTATTCAGGCCTCATTAATTTCAGAAATGAAAATAACTAGTAAATATTTTACCCTACTATCACCTTAAATTTCAATGAAAAAGTATGACTAATTTGAAGTGTTCCAGAAAAAAGGTTTAATTATTATTCTTGAGCCATAGCTAGTGGTACCTAGACTCTGCATTCAAGGGCTGCCTGGTGGAATCTGGGGAGCCATAAAGTGCCAAGGATCAAATCCTGGCCTCATGCGTACACTTGCTTTGCATGTCCAAGGCCCAGATTTGACCTGGGTTCGTATGGTCCCCTGACTGCCACCAGGAGTAATTCCTTACTGCAGAACCAAGAATAACCCCTGAGGATTGCAGGCTGGGTCAGAAACAAACACAAAAACAATTTAAGGCTGGAGCAAGAGAAACAATATAGGGTAAAGGCCATGAGCAGTTTAATCCCTAGCAGTGCATTGTCAGGATTGACCGAGCACTGCCAAGGTGACACCCAAGCACTACTAGGTACCCAAAAGCTAAGAATCAGGGGCCAGAGCAATAGCACAGTGGTAGGGCGTTTGCCTTGCATGTGGCTGCCTAGGACGGACCTGGGTTCAATACCCGGCATCCCATATGGTTCCCCATAGCCAGGATCAATTTCTGAGCACAGCCAGGAGTAAGCCTTGAGCATCACCAGGTGTGGCTCAAAAACTACAAACAAACAAACAAACAAACAAAAAAGCTAAAATACAGAGCTGGAGCTCTGCAAGTGGTAGGGTGTTTGCCTTGCATGCACTAAGCTAGGACGAACCACGATTCAATCCTCTGGCGTCCCATATGGTCCCCCAAGCCAGGAATGATTTCTGAGTGCATAGCCAGGAGTCACCCCTGAGCATCACCAGGTGTGGTCCAAAAACCAAACCAAAACAAAACAAAACAACCAATAAAAATACTTAAGGTTTAAAAAAATGCTGTATTTATGGCTATTTGGTCTACTCTAACAAAGAATACACAGTTGCTTAGAGAGTCTCATCACTAAGAGTAGCACATTGATGATAATTATTTATACTTTCAAGTAGAATGCTATCAGAGTGTTAAACATGATAATTATTGCTATTGTTATGAATGGTGTTCCTCAGTAGATCTCTTCCATATCAAGAGAGGTAGGACTTCTTGTCTTTATTCAAGAACAGGGTCTGATTTTAATAAAACTCCAAATCAGGGGCAGATAAAGTAACAGCCAAGGACAGGAATTTGAAATCTTCCATGTTAGTTAAGGGCAAATCAAAGGAGAAAACACACTATTAAATGCTAGATCCTGTTTGAGTATTTGTTCAAGTTCCTCATTCACTCCTCATTTTACTTTAGATAAAAGTCCTAAGGGTCATATGAGGTATGTATGCTTGCATACACGTAAGCTGGCAAGCATGCATATATACAGGTCTGTATTTTGTGTGTCTGAATGTGTGCTCCCAGGCAGTACTTGGCCATGCCAATGGCTCTGTTGCCATTGCCAGCTCTATGACTCGATGTATAGTACAATGCACAGGCACAGGTTGACAAAGGCCATGCAGGTAGTTCTCAGAGGCCACGTGTTTCCAGAGGCCGAATTTGGTGCCTGTCTCCCTGACCCATCTCTTACACTATATATTTTGGCCAGGGATTCAACTCAGGACCTCAAGCATATGCTCCTCATTGATAGACCCAGCTCTATCACTTTCTTTTAATAATCAAAATTTAATATGGAGGAATTGGATTATAGATTATCAAACAGATATAAAAGAAGTTACATTTAAACATATCAATAGGGGGCTGGAGTGATAGCACAGCCAAAGGGCTTTTGCCTTGCATGCAGCTGACCCAGGACGGACCTGGGTTCGATCCCCAGTATCCTATATGGTCCCCAAGCCAGGAGTGATTTTTGAGTGCATAGCCAGGAGTAACCCCTGAGCATCACTGGGTGTGGCCCAAAAAACAAAAACAAAAACAAAAAACAAAACCTCCAAAAAAACTTATCATATTAATAGGGGTCAGAGAAGCATTACAGCAGATAGAGCACATGCCTTGCACACAGTTGACCTACTTTTGAGTTCCAGCGACCCATAGGGACCCCAAACCCTACCAGGAGTGATTCCTTTGTGCAGAGCCAGGAATAAGTCCTGAGTACCACCAGGTGTACTCCACGACAAAAATAAACACAACAAATTTTTAAAAATAAAAATATTTTGGGGGTGGGGGTTTTAGATTGTGCACAGCCCAATCCTGTCCCTTGCCTTTTGATAGTGAACAATGGGCAGGAAAGATATTATGGGAGGTAGTGCAGTACAGTACAGAATAGGATAGGATAGTAGGTCCTTTATAATCTAGGAGGCACTTTCCTTGCATGTAGCTGACCCTGGTTCAAAGATCCCTTGGCATTGCAGATGGTCACCTGAGCAATGACAGAGTTCACTCCTGAACAGAGCTTGGAAAGCCCAAATACTGCTCTCTGCACACCTCTCACCCATAACCCTACTCCCCCTACATAAAAGACCAGTAAAAAATCCATATTCTTTTTTTTTTTTTTTTTTGGTTTTTGGGCCACACCCGGCAGTGCTCAGGGTTACTCCTGGCTATCTGCTCAGAAATAGCTCCTGGCAGGCATGGGGAGACCATATGGGACACCGGGATTCAAACCAACCACCTTAGGTCCTGGCCTGGATTGGCTGCTTGCAAGGCAAATGCCGCTGTGCTATCTCTCTGGCCAAGAATCCATATTCTATCTCTAGGATCCTGGGAAAGTTACTGGCCATGATACAACTGTACCCGGAGGATGACTAGGGTGCCTGAAGAATTATATAAAAGAAAGTAAGCTGTACTTAAATCAATTTTTTTGGAGTCAAGAATAAACAAGGGATTATTCTTGACTCAGCATTCAGCTCATTGATCACTCTTGGTGGGCTGGGGGCAGACTAGATGCTGGGGAATGAACCCAGGTTGACCGTGTGAAGGCAAGTGCCCTACCTACTGTACTATCACTCCAGTGGTAAATTTATCACTTGAGTATTCAATAGATAGAAGAACAGCACAGATATAGAAAGGGAAGAAAAAATGTTAACTTTTTAGTTTTATGGACAAAAGCATCGGAACACACACAAATGGCTTGCTCAAGTATATAGACCAGGAATATCTTCAATTTTAGAAAAATTATTGGTTAGACAATATTCCTTTTATAAGACCAAGGATTCCATCCTAAGTTATTATGGCAATGTCAAATCTAATAAAGACAGTTAACATGAAGCTTACAAGGAATACACTAGAAGTAAAAAATATACCGAAAGTGCCTAAAGGCTCCTGGCCGTCTGATGAATTCTGGTCTGTTTCTCTCACATAAAATGTGAGTGGAGTTGGTTTCAGAGACTTGAAGCCTGGTTTCTGGATATTTTCTAAGTAGACACTTAATCTCTTAAGAGAATTTTCATTGACTTCCTGGAAAAAATATTAAGCGATATTTGAATACAATTAGAAGAAAACAGAAAACACATTTCAGTCTTTTAAACATTTTTAGTGAGTGTATTAGAAAATGCTTGGATTTATGGCTCTTTGGTAAGCGATAAAATCAATCTACTCCTGACATCACATAACACAATGAGTAACAAGGATGAGATGAAGAAAATGTGAATTCCTGGGGCCGGGCGGTGGCGCTAGAGGTAAGGTGCCTGCCTTGCCTGCGCCAGCCTTGGAAGGACTGCGGTTCGATCCCCCGGTGTCCCATATGGTCCCCCAAGCCAGGAGCAACTTCTTAGCGCATAGCCAGGAGTAGCCCCTGAGCGTTACCGGGTGTGGCCCAAAAACCAAAAAAAAAAAAAAAAAAAAGAAAATGTGAATTCCTTTTGTGGAAGACACCTAATGATGACTAAATGTACCAAAGTAATTAGTGATTGATAAATTCAATACAATACAATTATTTTTTTCAGGGTTCATCTACCTTCAACAATACTCAAGACTACTTCAGACTTTGTACTTTGGAATTACTCCTGGAAATACTCAGAGGACCATATGGGATGCTGGGGATCAAACCCAGATCAACCATGTGCAAGGCAAGCACCCTACTTCTGTACTATCTTGACCCTAGAGACAAAATTCTTAAAGCTTTCAAAAATCATACATGCACAAGAAGCAGTCTGGAAATAACCAATGTGGGAAAAAATATATGTAAGTCATTTTGTAGCAAAGGACTAACTTCTGTCAATATAAATCAATCTTAAAATGCTCATTCAGAGAAGAAGGGTTAAAGCTCAACCTTCAATACCACACTACATAACCATAGTTCAAACCACAAACAGGAACACTTAGTAATACCCAAAGGGTGATTTTTAGAATATATTATTGTATAAAAGATATATGTTCTTGGTGACCAGAGATATAATACAGTGGTAGGGCATTTATATTGCACATGGCTGACCCAGGTTTGATCCCTGAGCCCATCAGGAGTGATACCTGACTGCAGAACCAGGAGTAAGCTTTGAGAAATTCCAGCTGTAACCCGAAAACCAAATCCCAAACAAATAAAAATATATATGGTCATTAGCAAAGAAGCAGCTCTCTAGAAAGGGATAAATAACCGTCATAGATATTTTTCCAGGTTCATGGTGTAATATGAAGTTAGGCACAGTCCATTTAATTTTGCTTAATTTATAACTTATTGTTCTTAGCTATGAGCAGCTGAGGTACATTTCTTGCTAGTGGCAAGACAAAAATCTTTGTAATTACTTATTAATCATTTCAAATTTGGGGGGGGTCACAACTGGCAGTTGCTTGGGGGGGTCACTACTGGTGGTGCTGGGGGCATACATTACTGGGGATTGAAACCTGGGTCTCCTGAAAACAAAACATCTGCTCAGTTTAGTTTTTTCTCAAGACCTGTAATTAATTTTTGATATGTTTCTTTTTTTTGTTTGGTTTTTTTTGGTCACACCCAGCAGCGCTCAGGAGTGACTCCTGGCTCTACACTCAGGAATTGCTCCTGGCAGGCTTAGGGGACCATATGGGATGTCCGGGATTTGAGCCACTGTCCTACTGCATGCAAGACAAATGCCCTACCTCCATCCTATCTCTCTGGCCCCAAATTTTTGATAAGTTTCTATCTTTGCAAAAATAAATAGGTAGGACAACCCAAAGAGAAGTGAAAAGGTCATTTATAGTATGTTAAGAGGACTGGGATTAAAGTAATAAGGATGTGGGCTAAGACTGAGTAAACTTTAAATTTTAGTTTTGATGTGGGAAATTTAATAATGATTTGCATCTATTTTTTTTTTTTTGTTTTTTGTTTTTTGGGTCACACCCAGCAGTGCTCAGGGGTTACTCCTGGCTCTATGCTCAGAAATCACTCCTGGCAGGCTCGGGGGACCATATAGGATGCTGGGATTTGAACCATCGTGCTTCTGCATGCAAGGCAAATGCCTTACCTCCATGCTATCTCTCTGGCTCCTGCATCTAGTTTTAAACTAAATTAAAAAATTAGAGGATAGAGGGGCCGGGCGGTGGCGCTAAAGGTAAGGTGCCTGCCTTGCCTGCGCTAGCCTTGGACGGACCGCGGTTCGATCCCCTGGTGTCCCATATGGTCCCCCAAGCCAGGAGCAACTTCTGAGCGCATAGCCAGGAGTAACCCCTGAGCATTACTGGGTGTGGCCCAAAAACAAAAAACAAAAAACAAACAAAAAAATTAGAGGATAGAGGGGCTGGAGTGATAGCACAGTGGAAGGGCATTTGCCTTGCACACAGCTGACTGGGGACAAACTCGAGTTCGATCCTTGGCAACCCATATGGTCTCCAGAGCCTGCCAGGAGCTATTTCTGAGTGCAGAGCCAGGAGTTCTATCTCCAGCATCACATAGGATCCTAAGCACCATCATGAGTGATTCCTGAGCATAAAGCCAGGAGTAAGCCCTAAGCACAGTCAAGTGTGGCCACCAAAACCAGTCTCCACCCCCACATATCTGGTGGCATTTAGGGGTTACTCCTGGCTTTTCACTCAGTAATCAATCCTGGTGGGCTTGGGAACCATATAGGATGCCAGGGATCAAACCCAAGTCAGCCACATACAAGGCAAATGCTCTACCTGCTGTACTATATTGTTCTGGCCCACACCTGGTGACACTCAGGGGTTATTCCTAGCTGTGTGCTCAGAAATTGTTCCTGGCTTGGTGGACCATATGGGACGCTGGGGGATCAAACCGCAGTCTATCCTAGGCTAGTGCCGGCAAGGCAGATGCCTTACTGTTCTGCGCCACCAAACATACTTTGATAAGTTAAAAAAACAAACTGTGCTTCTTTTTGAGATTTTTTTTTTTTTGGCTTTATGGGCCACACCTGGTGACACTAAGGGATTACTCCTGGCTATGTACTCAGAAATCACTCCTGGCTTAGGGAACCATGTGGAACATCGGGAATCGAACAAAGGTCAGTCCTGGATCTGCCACATGCAAGGCAAACGCCTATTGCTATGCTCCAGCTGCTCCAGCTGCTCCCCCACACTTTTTTTTTTGAGATCTTGACCAGATGTCAAGGCACAGGCACCTAGATCTTTAGTAGCTGGGACATTATGTCTAGTCCAAAGAAATGGGGCAAGTGTGTGCTGAGGAGCGGGAGAAAATTGAGTGTGTTTCAATGTGGTGACAAGCAGAGTAAGTTGCCTTCATAGAGCTTAGATTTTGATGGGAGAAAATTAAATAAAAGAAAGCATATCTACTAAATTTGTGATTTTGATGCCTGCAAAAAGAGCAGAAAAAAGTTTGCAGGAGAAGAAAATGCTGGGAAGGAAGAGTGTAGCAACTGTCCTTTCTTACTTGCCTGTGTGAGGCCAGGGACTGAATATGAACATGAACATAAGGCCAGGGATTACATGTGAAAGGCAAGAACTCTACTGCTGTGCTACTTCCCCTGGAAACTTTATGAAAGGTAATCTGGGGAGCCTCATTAAATGGTGGCACTTGAGCCAAAAGTAAAGGATAAGCTACGACTCTACTACTGACTCTCAATAAAAACCCTGGACGCTAAGCCTTGGAGTTCTTGGGGAGCACTGAAGGGCTGGATCATCTGGGTGAAGAGGGCACCAGAGCAGGTTTGTTTGGCACAAAGTGGTGCTCTAGTCCAAAGTGAAAGACTAAAGGAAGTGAAATGTTTACTGAAATGATTGTATTTCAGGTTTCCTGTGTTTAGGGCTGTGTGATTTCTCAAGACCACTCTCAGGTTGTATCATGCAACAAGGAATTACAGAAGCTGTTTGCTCATAGTTGTGGTTGATTGTAACAAAGAATGAGAGTTAAAACCAGGAACGGGAAAGGGAACTTGGGTGAAGTCCACAGGAGAGGAACCAAGTTCCAGGGAGCCCTTCTTGGTGGAGTTGTTTGGACAGTGCTTAATTCCTACAGCAACAGTGTGAAGATAACACAGAAGAGTCACCAAGCCAGAGAACCTCAGGGTTTTTAGAGGGTGTCAGCTCCATAGAAAAAGAGTGTCATGTTGTCGACCTTAGCTAATCTGTCTCCAGCACAACCCTGACAAAGCAGGTTCTCCAAGGCTTCAGACACAAAGCAGGCATCCATCTTAAATCACATCAGCAGAAATTCTCTAGCCTGGCCCTAGAGCTTGCGAAAACAACACAGAACATCAAACAGGACAGCTAAGGGCTGGGTTCATCTGACAGCAGGCAGTAAAGGGTTGGTATGTGCAGGGCTTATACATCCTAAGCCTGCTAAGTTCACCCTTTCTCCTTCTTTCTTTACTTTCTGGGGCCACACTTGGTTGTGCTCAGGGTTACTTCCAGCAGTGCTCAGGAGACCAAGGGGATCAAACCAGAGCCTTCCATGTGCAAAGCTATCTATTGAGCATTCTTTAATAGTACATAGAAGTTTAAGTTAAAAAAAGATAAATTAATAGAGGAAACTACTACTATGTTCACTTTCTCCAAATTTAAATTATTTATATATTCCCACCTGCATATGTCCAAGTAGAAGGATACATATCTATTTATTTACTAATTATTTTTTTTTCTTCAGTTTTTGGAGGCCATACCCAGTGTATTCAGGGCTTACTCCTGGCTCTGCACTCAGGAATCGCTGCTGGCCACCTTGGGGGACCATAGGGGATACCCGAGATTGAACCCAGGTCAGTTGCATGCAAAGCACATGCCCTACCCACTGTACTATCTCTTTGGACAGTAACAAATATTTTCCATTGATTCAACACACTAATTAATCAGAGAGGATGTGACTTTGAATAGTTATTGAATATCATAATCAGAACTTTTATTCTAGAGCAAAGAAGGAAAGTTAATTTCTCTGCTGCAAGGGAAATAATGTTTTATTTATTTATTTATTTTGTTTTTTGGGCCACACCTGGTGATGCTCAAGGGTTACTCCTGGCTATGCGCTCAGAAATCACTCCTGGCTTGGGGGACCATATGGGACACCAAGGGATCGAACCTCGATCCGTCCTAGGTTAGCGCTTGCAAGGCACCACTCCGGCCCCTAATGTTCTAATGTTTAAGAGTTTTTAATTATCTTTTCATTAAACCAGAGGTAATGAAGATAAAAGAAATCCATAAAAATTCCAAAGCATTTGGCTTTATAATACATTATTTAATGTTACAAATATCGACTTTTCTGAGTTTATTTTGTTATTTTTCACCTCAGTTGCAGTTCTTTGAGCACATGAATGGTGGCTGTGGGGAAGTAGAGTTACAGCACGCAACATCGGGACATTAAAAATTAACTACACCAACAACTATCATGACAATGGTAGTGAGAGAAATAAAATGCCCGTCTTAAAGACAGGCAGGGGTAGGGGAGGAGGGAACTGGGGGTTATTGGTGGTGGGAAGGTTGCACTGGGGGGTGCGTGTTCTTTTTTATAACTGAAACCCAACTACAAATGTGTTTGTAATCATAGTGCTAAAATAAAGATATTATTAAAAAAATAACTTCTTTGTATCAGCTTCAAAATTTCTTTCACACCCTCTCAATTTTACCCTCAAACCTGCTGTAGGAGAGATAGTGCAGGGTTTATGGTGCTTGCCTTATACATGACTGACACCAGTTTGATGCCCCAAACAGCCAGGAGTGAACTGAACCAGGAGTGGCCTCTAGCACTCTCAACTGTGGTAGAACCAAAAAAGCAACAAATGAAACAGGTACAACAAGTGGAGTGAAGGGTTTTTATGACAGGTGTACTGCCTTCACAAAAGATTACACCCGTCATAAAAATAAGTTATATTTTCTGTTATCAGTATTATATCTTTAATTAGCTCAGTACATTGATTATATCATCACAACAGGACAGTTAAAGTTTAGAAAACTCGATGTAGTATATCATATTGAAGGTAAAACTCAAAGGTAATGGAGACTAAAGGTTAAAATTTTTTTTACCCTTTCTTTGGGGTGCTGTCCAAAGAAGTCTGGATGTACTGCAAAATAGAAGGGTCTCAAGGCATTGACTGCCTCAGCTCCTGATAAAGCTCTTGAGTAGAGAAACCAATGTGGAAAGATCTTCTCTGGACATAACCTTTAAAAAAGACATGAATTTATTATTCATGGAGGTACCGATAGACACACAAACCCTCAAAGCATAACCTGCCAATAACACTGAAATTAGGATGCATAGGAAATACCACAGACAGAGAAACAAAATACAAAACTATGTTTTACTGAAATTCACTGAGTGCTAAATGGTTTTAAACACAAAGGCTATCAAGCTCTCTGACGCAATATGAGAAAATATTATAAATTAGCAATAAAATTATCTTCAAAATATACTTTTAAATGTCTTAAATATATACATACATATAAATATATATATAAATATATATACTTTTAAATATATATTAAATATCCTTATCACAATGCTTTTTTAATATCATTTTATTTTTCAGACAAAAGAAATCTCAAAATTCAAAAGTCTAACATTTTCTCTGCAGTAAAAAATATTTTGAGAATTAAAGTGCTTAAAAAGAAATACAAAATACCTTAGTTTATCACCCTATTACTAGCAAAAGCCAAAATGATTGGACTTGTACAACTTAACATTTCACTTTTCATTTTTTTTTAATAAGTCCCTTTTGGTTTATTTTGCTTTGAAGCCATACACAGTGGTGCTTAGGGTTGACTCCTGGCTCTGTGCTCAGGAATTGTTCCTGGCAGGCTTGAGGGACAATATGGGACACTGGGTCAGTGGCATGCAAGGCAAATGCCCTACCTACATACTCAGGCCTTATCATGTTTTTTATAAAGTCTTTTATGCACACAAAATTATTTGCAGTTTTGGGGAACATTTATATGTTATCTATTTTGGATATTAGAATTGGCATTACAGAGCAAAAGGTGTGTGCCTTGGGGGAGGGGGAGGGTATCTGGGGACACTGCTGGAGGGAAGTTGACATTGCTAAAGATATTGGAATGTTGTGTTGGAACATTGTATACTTGAAACTGAATCACAAATAAGTTAAATCTTATAATTCAGGTGATTCAATTGAAAAAAATCTTTTCATTCTATAATGGCCTACAGAAATAGTATCTAAGTATTATGTGTATTTTGGTCTCATATGTTGGAGGTACTATATTAGGAAGTACTTATATTTATTAACGTTTATTTACTGTTTAAAATGGTAGGTAGATAGAGGATTGAGAAAGAGAGAAGAGAGGAAGATCTTTTAGACCGTCATTCAAGGCAAAAGCTATGGCAGGAGAGATGAGGAAGAAGTACTAAGCAGAGAGTACTGGAGGGCAGCACTGTGTCAGTGGGGACCCCTTGAAGTTACTGGCAGAGGAGGGAACTGGTCCATGGGAGGACAAAGACATGTACTTTGGTGGTAGTACACAGCATGGTGCATGCATTTTTCAAAAGACCGTACTTCGGAAACACTCATAGATGCACGATTATGTATGGTAATTGAAATAGGTATTGACCTACTTGTGTATATGTTGTACTTCGGAAACATTCATAGATGTACGATTATGTATGGTAATTGAAATAGGTATTGACCTACTTGTGTATATGTTGTACATCAGTAAAAATCACAACAACAACAAAAATCAAAGTCACCGATTTAAGGAATCTTGTGTCTTGGTGGAATGAGTCTGACCTGGGATTCCTGCTCTGCTCAGTCACTGACAGTCCAGGAAAGTGAGGCCTCAAGGGGCAGGGGAGCCCAGTGGGTAGCTGAGAAAGTTGTATCATCAGGTCTGAATCAGTCTTATTGTTAATATACATGAAATTAATATACTATAGGTACTTATGAAAGGAAATTTAATTGAATGGAGGAAATGAAATCTAAACATTGTGTTGCTTTAAATTAGGCAAACTGAGCACATGAACATCTAGATTTAGCAAAACACATTAGTAAAGGTGATTTTTTTTTTCTTTAAAAAATTCTTTCTGGGGCCGGAGAGATAGCATGGAGGTAAGGCGTTTGCCTTTCATGCAGGAGGTCATTGGTTCGAATCCCGGCGTCCCACATGGTCCCCCGTGCCTGCCAGGAGCAATTTCTGAGCCTGGAGCCAGGAATAACCCCTGAGCACTGCCGGGTGTGACCAAAAAACCACAAAAAAAAAAAAAAATTCTTTCATTGGGCTTGAAGTGATAGTAGGGTGGGTAGGAAACTTACATTGCACTGCTGACCCATGTTCAATTTCCTGGATCCCATAGAGTTGTCCAAGTGCTGTCAGAGCCAAGTATGAGCCCACCTTGAGGTATGGTCCCCAAACAAACAAGATTTCTTGATTTGTTCATTTTTTTTTTTGGTGCCAGGATTAAACCTTGGACCTTATACAGTGGCACATAATAATTTACTAAGCTATATTCCTAGTCAAGTATGAAGGTCCTGAAAATGGAATCAGTAAGACAGGGTCCAACAAACTTCATAACAGATCCAAGAGAGTATGTCAGACTTATGTCTATTTACCTTTGCTGTTCTAGCAGGATAATTATTCAAGAACAGTCGTTTTCATGGTCCAATGTATTGTGAAATCAATTTATTGGAACATAACCAATACAAATAAAAAGAAGAGTGGCCAGAGAGATAGAACAAGGGTTAAGATGCTTGCCTTGTATGCTGCTACCCCTGGTTTGATCCCTGGGACTGCACATGGTCCCCAAGTACTAACCCCAAGTATCAGTCCCAAGGAATAATCCCCAAATACAGAGCCAGAATTAGCTCCTGAGCACTGCAAGGTGTGACCTAAAACCAAGCAAACAAAAAGACATAAAGCAGAAAATGTCCAGATAGTGTGTGTGTGTGGCAAGAGTAACTACTGTTATAAAACATTTTTGTGGGTTATAAATGAGAAAGTTTTCCCCCGGCTGGGCTCAAACAAGCTGAACAAAGAGATTTCTATTTTGCAATGGCAACTATTTACTACCTATCAGCGGCTTTTAAAAATACCATACTGGAACTGTCCCACAATTGTAGAAGGTCCTTAGGACATTATCTAGTGTCCAATTCCCTCATTCTCTTTCTAACTCTCTTCTCACTTATGCACTTCATGCCTTTAATTCAATCAACAAAAATGTATCCTCAATAATCCTTGTTATCAATGGAGTTGGTGGAGAAAGTCTAAGTCCTCTAAAGAAATTCTTTTTTCATAGTAACTATCAAACTGTTCATGAGTAGACAGTGCTGCAGCTGTTTTAGAAATTTAATACGTCACATATGATTTTTATATACAGGTCAAATTATATTTTCCTTATATATTTTGATTCAAATTGTTTTTCACCCTGCAGCAGCATGAATTGAAGTTAGGATCCTATTAAGCCAATCCCATCTCAAAGTCAGGATAAATTTGTTATCTGAATAACTAATTGTTATTTTTTGCATAATGATCTTTTTCTATTGAACTTCTGATAGTTATACAAATAGTTCATTCACATGCCAATTAGATTTATATTATCCAATTTCTTTTTTTTTCTTTTTTTTTTTTGGGTTTTTGGGCCACACCCGGCAGTGCTCAGGGGTTACTCCTGGCTGTCTGCTCAGAAATAGCTCCTGGCAGGCTCGGGGGACCATATGGGACACCGGGATTCGAACCAACCACCTTAGGTCCTGGATCAGCTGCTTGCAAGGCAAACGCCGCTGTGCTATCTCTCCAGGCCCATATTATCCAATTTCTTAAATTCTTTCTTAAAACAGATGGATTTAGATTATTCAAAATTAAATGTCAAATATAAATTACAATGAGGTTTATACATGAAGTAGTTTTACATATGGTAGCAATAGGCTTGCGTGTAACATGAAAAGAATTAATGTTAAGGAAAAACTATTTCTTGTAGTACTTTATAAGATGATATTCTGATCACTTTCTTTTCTTTCTTTTTGGTTGTTGGGTCACACCAGTGGTGCGCAGGAGTTGCTCCTGGCTCTGCATACAGCAATTACTCCTGATGGTGCAAGGGGAACCATATGAAATGCTCACTGTACTACTGCTCCAGCCCTTTGATTTTTTTTTCTGAATAGATTACTAGAAGACCTGAGTGTATATCTAAACTTCTACTTTCCTTTTTTGTTTTTCTTCTTCAATATAAATTTAGAACTAGAAAGACACTAATACATTAAAATTAGCCAAACAAAGTAGCTTATCCCCTCACTCCACCAAAATGAATTACAAATTGGACCATAAGTACCTTCTCACAGGTCTCAGGTGGCAAAACATTTCCGAATATTTATGTCTGTAAGCTTCCAGGCATCCTTAATTGCTGCAAAAGTTAGACAGATACCAGTAATGAATACATAGCATTTGAAATAAGGAATATAATACCATTTATATTGATATTTTCCCACACACCATAAAATCACCCACACGCCGTATCTCCAAGCCCAGGTGAATGAAACTGAATCAGGGTCGCACATGAAATAATCCAAACTAGGCTGAGGGTCAAACTTGTATAGTCTAGCACAGTGGTCGGCAAGCCACATGCGGCTCTTTAAACTTTTGAATGCGGCTCTTCTGTGTGCCGAGCGGCCGCTCCAGGAGTCAGGACTCTGCTCCTAGCCTCTGTCAGTGCATGCCCTGTGTGGCTCTCAAAATAAATTTCAATCGTGGTTTTGGCGAGATTTGGCTCAGTTGAAAAAAAAGGTTGCCCACTACTGGTCTAGTAGTCTTCTACCTCATATCTCCAGCAAGCTGCCTGCCAGAACTGTCATTTTTATTGGGTACAAAGGCCACCCCCAGGTGAGGCAGTAAGCTTAGACTATTCTGAGTCTGTCCCACACAGGTTTACATATAAAACAATCGTTGTTTTGGGTGAAAACAAGTTGTAAACAAATAAATACAAAGAAAACGTGGATGACCTTTGTTTCAGATAAAAAAAGGTGTAGCCTAATGTTCTCCAAAGTGAAAATTTCAGAAATAAATAAAATATGCATAAGATCTATAAAGAAAGTTATAAAATGCTAGTGAACAAAATCAAAGAAGTAGGTAAAATGGAGAGTCCATGTTCAAGGTTAAGAAGACTCAATATTGTCAGGGCCAGAGCAATAGCACAGTGGCAGGATGTTTGCCTTGCATGAGGCCAACCCCGGTCAGATCCTGGTTTGATTCCCAGCATCCCATATGGTCCCCGAGCCTGATAGAAGCAATTTCTGAGCTCAGAGCCAGGAATAACCCGAGTGCCGTGACCCATAAACAAACACAAAACAAAAGACTCAATATTGTCAAGATGTCATTTAATATTGTCAAGATGTAACTATTCTCTATCTTAAGCTATAGATTCAACACAACCCAGTCCAAATCCCAGCAAGCTATTTTCTGGATGTCAACAAAACAATTATAGAATTTATATGGAGGAAAAAGATTCAGACAAGCCAACATAAAATTGAAGAAAAAGAACAAAGTTTGAGAACTGATAACTAGGCTTACGGGGGTGGGTGAGAAACTGGGAACAATTGTGAAGAGACAGTCGCACTGGTATAGGACTAGTCCTGAAACACTGAATGCTTGAAACAACTGTCTAATAAAGTTTTAGAAAAACAACAATAGGGGCTGGAGAGATACCATGGAGGTAAGGCAAGACGTTTGCCTTTCATGCAGGTCATTAGTTTGAATTCCAGCATCCCATATGGTCCCCTGAGCCTGCCAGGAGTGAGTTCTGAGCATAGAGCCAGAAGTAACCACTAAGCACTGCCGGGTGTGACCCAAAAACAAAAAAAAAAAAAAAAAAAGAAAAAAAAGAAAACAACAATAAAGCTGATTGTGAAATTGCAAGGAAAAAGGCATATATTTGATAAATGACGATATTTAAAATAAACAAAGAATTTAAAAAAATCTGGGATAAGAGATGTGTGGCTCAAATGAAGGATATGACTTGCAGGACAAAAGTCTAGGTTTGATCCCTAGTATTTCGTGGTCCACCAAACACAACAAGGTGGCTTTGAGCCCCACTGGGAATTACCACCATAAAAATATTACAAGCTTTCTTACCTTTGAAGAAACCCATGTTCACCCTAGAACACGTATTTCTCTCACCTCACATTTCTCTAAGTAAATTTCTTTCAATAAATGTATTTTGCTTCACTAAAAAAATTTTTGGGGGGCAGGAGAGATAGCATGGAGGTAAGGAGTTTGCCTTGCATGCAGAAGGACAGTGGTTCGAATCCTGGCATCCCATATGGTCACCCGAGCCTGCCAGGAGTAATTTCTGAGCTTAAAGCCAGGAGTAACCACTGAGCGCTGCCGGGTGTGACCCAAAAACCAAAAACCAAAAAAAAAAAAAAAAAAAACCAAACAAAGAAAAACATTTTTTTTTTCTACAGATAAAGTTAAAAAAAATCAACAATGGAGCCAGGGATATAACACAGAGGCTATCCTTGCACGCAGCCAATCCAGGATGGACCGTAAACCACTGCGCCCCTCCAGGTGTGACCCCAAAACAAAACAAAAAAGAAATCAACAATAAGAAAACAAACAGAAGCCAGAGCAATTAGTACAGCAGATAGGACATTAGTTTGCCTTGCATGTAGCCGACCCAGGTTTAATTCCCAGCATCTCTCCCATATGGTCCTCTGAGCCTGTCAGGAGTGATTCCTGAGCACAGAGCCAGGAGTAACCCCTGAACACCACTGAGAATAGTCCCCTCTCATCCCCCCAAAAGAAAAAGAAAACAAAAAATTCAATTAGAAGGTTGATTAAAGACCTTAACAGATAAGATATATAGACAATAATTAAGCACATAAAAAGATGGTCAATGATACATCATTTAATTGCAAATTAAAACAATGAGACACCAGGGGACCAGTGATAGTACAGTGGGCAAGATGTTTGCCTTGCATGTGCCAATCCTCATCCCCCTTACACTATATGGTCTCCCAAGCCATGCCAGGAGTGAGCCCTGAGCAGTGCCAAAAGTACGTTGGGTGTGACCCAAAAAATATAAAACCAAACCAAACCTATGATACCAATATAAATCTATTAGAATGGTCCAAACCCAAACATCAAATGCTGGCAGAGATGTGGAGCAACAGGAACTCACACTTCATTTTGGTTGAAATATGGAGTGGTTTAACCACTTTAGAAGACAGTTGGCAGTTTTTTAAAAAAAAAGCTAAATGACAAAAACAACAAAAAAATTAAACACACTTGGGTTGGAGAGAGTGTAGTGTGGGTAGAGGTTCAATGTGGCCCAGGCTCAATTCCCCAGCATCCCACATGGTTCTGAGTACCATCAGGAGTAATTCTTGAGCACAAACCCAGGACTAAGTTATGAGCACAGCTGGGTGTGGCCCCAAAACAAAAAACAAACAACCCCCCCCAAGCATTCTCATGTGATCTGACAATAACTACTCCTTCATATTTAGCTACATAAATGGAAAAGTTATAGTTACATAGAAAACTGCACATAGATGTTTACTGCAAATAGCAAAACTTTTGGAAGCAGATGACATGTCCCTGGGTGTGATATATTTAGACTAGAATTTAACAAACTTACTTGGTCTCCTGCCTGTTTTCAGGGAAAGGAAAAAAAAAGGGGGGGGGCAAGCAAAACAAGAGAATTACGCAGTGTAATTCTTGGAAATCATCCTGGAAATCTTCAAGGGAACAAACATACAGTGCTCCCCTATTGCACCCAAGTCTTTTTTTTTTGGGGGGGGCTACACCCGTTTGATGCTCAGTGGTTACTCCTGGCTGCACCCAAGTCTTCTACTGCACTCCGACACCAATGATTCCAGAACCCTCTGTGGCTAGTATATTTCCCACTATGATCAATCCTAGATCTTTGGGAGTGACCTGAGGTGGGCCCACATGCAGACTGTAGTTCCCACAGTAAGGCATTGTTATTGAAAGGACTATACTGTCTCTTAATTCTAATTCATCAACAGGCAATACCTAGCACTTATATGTCAGGCTCTATTAAAAGAACAGAAAAACATGATGACAATTCCAAGTAAGTCGCTCAAAAAATTCTGAGAGGGAGAGAATGGAAACAGACACAAGAAGATAATTTTTAAAAACAACAACAATGTAGTAACTAAAATGCTATGGTCCAGCAGAGTATTACTATGGGAAACTCATACTATTCTAAGCACAGAGAAGGTGTAAAGGCAGTGTCTCATTAGGAAGGGCTTTTTAAAATTAAAATCAAACTATTTTGTGTGTGTCCTCTTTGGAGAAAGGAGAAGGATATCAGAGGGGAAAGGCATAATTCAGTTTCTGTGATTCATTTCATGGTTAATATTGGCTTCTAGTTCATCAAAAGAAAAATTTGATTTTAAACTTGGTGTAGTTTCACTTCAAATCACATTTGGTAGAGATACTAAAGTGCTAGAAAAGACACATTATCAGTGGTTTAGGGAAAAAAAAAAACCTCTTCTGTTGTGCTTTATCTACTGCTGATAGGTAAACAGGAGCTGTGCTTGTCAAGTACTGATCTTAGGATAGATTACTGGCCTTTTGGCCCACTATTAATTTTAAATTAATTTAAAAATAAACACATCCAGGCTATCCTCTATTTCAACCATTTCCACCGCTTTCCATTTCTGTAACTGTCTCGGAAGGCTTGCAAAAAGCAGTGGCAGGTAAACTTTCACTGCTTTGGGGTTGAGAACTTCTTTAGCAAAAGCTTAGAAAGCAAAAACAAACAAACAAACAAACAAAAACAACCAAAGTTTTTAGGTCCTACTACCAGAAAGGTTCATAACAACTTGTTGCAAAAAGTAGATGAAAAAAAAATTGTCTCCCCAAATCTCTGCCTGTGCAATTTGAATTAAGAACAATGTCCTCTTTAGGGGTGGGGGGGAAATGAGTCGGAAACAGCAGAACTTACAATGATCTTGGGTTGCTCTGGACCAACCTAGAAAAGGGAAGAGAGACGCGTCGTGGGGGGCCACTCAGGCCCTGCCAGACCCTGCCCAAATGGGCACATCCAACCAAGGTGACTTGACTGTGTCGCTGTCCACCAAGATCCCAGTCCCAGCCCCGAGCAACTTGCAGCCTGAGCTTTCCCGCTCCTTCCAGTGTGCAGCCCAGGGTCCGAGGAATTTCTGCAACCAGCTCACCTCCCACCAGGTACTGGGAGGAGGGAGGGGTCGCTGGGCCCGCAACAAGGTGCGGAGTGCGCATGCGCGTGAGGGCCTGGGCAGCCACCGAGCACGCGCCCACGGCCCTGCCTGAGGCGCCCCTGCGGGCCTGCCCGGGCTCCGATAGGCTCCCGCCCTTGAAATCACAGCGGGGCGCGCCCGGCTCCACCCGTCCATGCCGCGGTCGCTCAAGGTGAAGCCCAGTTTGGAGGCTCGGCTCGCACCCAGTTCTCCCATTGGCTGTTACCGCGCCAGGCCCCCTTTCCTCCCGACTGCGCCTGCGCGACGCGGCGCCCCAGAGTGACGTCATCGCGCAGGCATTCTTCCGCCGTCTCCGCCACCGGAAAGCCCGCCCTCTTACCTCTCCCGACTCTGCCTGCGCGGCGCGACGCACCCAGTGCCGCTAATGCGCATGCGCACGACGGCCACGCCCCCGCGCTCGGAACTGGGCGCCCCGCCCGAGGCCTACTGAGCTGCTCTCTGACCTTTTGAGTGGCATTCCTTGGCTCGAGTCTGACTTACGTCAGAGGTGGGCGTCCTCTTGCTTGCCTGAGGTCATCAGGAGTTTTCAAAAGAACTCAGCTCTTTCCTAGGGTTTGCATTTTTCTTTTCCCCTTTGGACTTTGATTCCCCCCAAGGACTTTGATTCCCCCCAAAGCCTCTTGGCTTTTTAAGCACCTGTTAGCTTGGGTTGAAATGACTCTGATTTTTTTTTCCTCATCTGGACTTTTGACTAAGCCTAGATATTTGTCATCCATATAATTGGGCAGCTAGAGCAATTGCTTTGTTATATATATATATATATATATATATATATATATATATATATATATATATATATATATATATATTCTACCTTTTGGCTACCTTTTGGCTGTGCAGAAAGGTGCAGAAAAAAATGCCTGTTTGTTCCAGATCTTAGATATCTGCCTTGTAAGGAAATCTGGCCTCCTGTTTGGCATCCATTCAATCCAAGCCTCACTTTCCTAGAAGCGGGACATCTCATGCACCTTCTCCAGTGCATCCTTTTCCACAGCATCTAAACGGTCTCATATATACATATATAATATTATATAATTAATTATATAATTAATATATTGTATAATTATATGCTTATATATAATTATATTAACATACTATATAACATATCAATCTATTGTATATAATTATATGATTATAACATTACATAATATTTATTTGCAGTTGTTACCCTCTACAGAAAAGACTCATCGCTTCCTAAGCAAGTTGATCTCAAAGTCATCTTAAACTGATGGTTCTCTTCAGATCGAAATTAGTTCCAAGTTTGGTATTTAAGGACGTGATTGCCACACATTTTGTTTAGACTAGAGAACTAGTCTCCCATTAAATTTATTCCATCCCCACTCCACTCCCCATCCCGCTTTGTTCTGGGTCACATAGTTCTCCAGGGGACTCATTATTGTTTTGGTCCTGATGCTCAGACTCTCCGGAGTCGCACATCTATGCTGCCAGGATTGCCCACAGCTGACAATGTGCTGGTATGGAACCAGGGGTTGCAAACAATAAAGCTGCAGGGACAGTGTGAGGGCATGTTAACTGCTCACTCTTGCAAGGCAGCGATTTTGCTGCCAAACTAGCCTTGGTCTCCTAGAAGTCTATTTCTGAAGTCTTCCTCTGCCTCACTTCCCATATTTTATGATAGCATGTATTCCCATTTCATTATTGACGCTTACATGTCTAAAAATTAAATTCATCGCAGACACTCTATGGTTTACAAAGTTATTTACATAGTTATTTCTGGCATTCAATATTCTTTTTCTTTTTCTTCTTTTTTTTTTTTTTTTTGGTTTTTGGGTCATACCCGGCAGTGCTCAGGGGTTACTCCTGGCTCCACGCTCAGGGGACCATATGGGATGCTGGGATTTGAACCAATGACCTTCTGCATGAAAGGCAAACACCTTACCTCCATGCTATCTCTCCGGCCCAGGCATTCAATATTCCAACACCACTAGTGTAACATTCCCTTCACTATTTTCACCAGTTTCTCAGCCTCCCCGAAGCCTGACCCTTGGAAGGTGCAATTAATTTACCTACTATTAATTGCTTGGTACAGCTAAATGGAAATGAATTATCAGGGAAAAAAGCTTCATTAAAATAAAATTTGTGAAAATGATTATCTTGTAATGGGGCTGGTATGTCATTATTGGAGGTCTTCTAAGCTATATATCTCTCTTTTAATGTTCTGTTGTTTGTTTTGCTGAACTTATGTGGCTTCTATGATAATTTCACATCTAATTTAGTGTATTCATACTGATCAGTCATTATTGAAACAGCAGTGATTTGTGGTCATGGCTGCCAGGACTGAAATGCAACATAGTATTGCATACATATGAATATATCTTATTTATGTCCTAATTTATGTACTAAGTTTTTGGTTTTGGGTCACACCCAGTGACACTGAGGGGCTACTCCTGGCTCTGTGCTCCAAAATCACTCCTGGCTTGGGGGACCATATGGGATGCTGGGAGATTGAACCGTGGTCTGTCCTAGGCTAGTGCGGGCAAGGCAGATGCCTACTGCTCCGTGCCACCGCTCCAGCCCTAATATTTCAGTATTCTTATAAGAAATAATACGGGGCCGGAGAGATAGCACAGCGGTGTTTGCCTTGCAAACAGCCGAACCAGGACTTAAGGTGGTTGGTTCGAATCTCAGCGTCCCATATGGTCCCCAGTGCCTGTCAGGAGCTATTTCTGAGCAGATAGCCAGGAGTAACCCCTGAGCACCACTGGGTGTGGCCCAAAAACCAAAAACCAAAAAAAAAAAAAAAAAGAAGGAAAGAAAGAAAGAAATAGTACTAGTCAGGATTACTTTACTCAAATTTGGGGGTTGGATGGGAGGTTAGCTACATCCAGTGGTGCTCAGATATCACACTGCTGGTGATATTCTGGAGGAACGAGGGTGAACAGCACACAAGGCAAGTACCTTTACACATTTTTGTTGGGGACATATCTGGTAGTTACTTAGGGCTTCTGGTGGTGTGTAGGGGTAACTCCTTAGCAGTGCTTAGGGGACCATTTAGGGCAGGAGTCCTCAAACTGTAGCCCATGGGCCACATGCAGACTGCTGAGGACATTTATCGGGCCCACTGGTTGTTTTTGCCACCACTGCCTGTCTTGCATAGCAGCTGACTTATCCTGGGCCTGCAATGTGCATTATGTGGAACGTGCGCTGCATTCATTTCACACATTTCATCACTGAGAGCAAATTTTCAAGTTACCAAGATAATAGTGCACTGGGAGTCCATTCTCCAAGAATGGAGGGAGAATTTGTTAAAGAATGCCTTTTTTCTGTTGCCAAAGAGATATGTCCAGAGAAGGCCAATTTATTTAGTACAGTGAGTCAGGATCTACAATTACATGAAGGATATGAGACGATATGCATCAACATTTGCAAAACTGCAAAAAAACTTTATTTTTCCTTGGCACTCAACGAAAGGAATGATATTCGTGATTCTCCACAACTTATAATTTTTATTTGTGGGACAGATGACTATTTTGAAGTTGCAGAAGAGTGTTGTGCACTGCAAAGCATCAAAGGAACAACTACAGGAAAGGATATCCATGGAAAGGTTTGCCAAACTGAATGGTTTGGAGCTGGACTGGGCTAAACTACCCACTGTGACAGCTGATGGTGCTCCTAGCATGGTAGGATGTAAGAAAGGAGTAGTTGCTAGCGTTAACCAAGAGATGGCTAAACAGAACCATTTTCATCCAATAGCCACACACTGTCTCATTCACCAACAAGCACTGTAGGACTAAAGTGGGACTCTTATGAAAATTGATGCACTAAACTACAGACAATTTCAGGAATTTTTGTCTGCTTCTCTGTTTCCTGGCCTGTGAACCTAGATGGGATTAAGCTCTCTGGGATCTTCCTTGGCAGTCTCCTGCAGGGACGAGGAAGCCAAGAATGGAGGGATGCAGAGGCTTTTAAAAGGCACCAGGCAGGAGATGGTACCACCTTGTGGGCTGAGACTGCCTACCTGGCCGGTGAACCTTGATGGGATTAAATTGATCAAGTTTGCCGGGGTCTTCCTCAGCAGTCTCCCTCAGGGATCAAGAAACCCCAGAATGAAATATCTTAAATCACCAACCAGTTCTAGGCTGATGTACACTTGCATCACTTGTTACAGCTAGCAATGACAAGTATGGAACTGGACACTGACCATTAGCCAAAAGCAGGCCCAGAGTTTCTATTGATATACTTTTAAGTTTGATTTAACTTTACTTGTTCTTCATTTTAAATATTGTATTTATTGACATTTTGGGTTTGTACTTCAAAATAAGATATGTGCAGTATGCATAGAAATTTGTTCATAATTAAAAAAATAAAAGTTCATGAGAATGCCCAATTCAACGTCACTATGTACTTAAATATTACTGTGAAAGATTTATAATTCACTTTGGTCACAATAAAAATTATTTAAAAAAAACCCTATAGTCCAGCCTTCCAACAGTCTGATTGAACTGGCACCCTGTTTAAAGAGTTCAAGGATATTGGGATAAAAAGATTGAGGAAGTTGAGGTGTTGGGATAAAACCTTGATGATATAGGTGCAAGGCAAACACCCTATCTGTTATACTATCACTCTGATCAAGGTAAGCTCTTAAACCTTGTACTATCTACCTCAAAATATTTATTTTTTTGGTTTTTGGGTCACACCCAGCAGTGTTTAGGGGGTCATTCCTGGCAGTGCTCTGGGAACCATGTGGGATGCCAAGGATCCAACCTGGGTCAGCAGCGCACAAGGCAAACACCCTATCCTCTGTGTTAATGCTCTGGTTCCATCTACCTCAATATATTTTCTCTAAATAGCTTTGAAACTTTGATTTAAAGTATCAAGTCTAGTGTATCAAAATTATGGGTTGGTGAATATGATTATCATGGGTTGGTTGAATGACTGCTACAGATTCTTTCTGGGTAAGGGGAAAGGGTTATCTGAGCATCACTCCAAACGCTGGGATTTACTCCTGGTGGTGCTCAGGGGACCATGTGGAATACTGGGGGTTGAACCTGGATTGGCTATGTTCAGGAAACACCTACTGTACCATCTCTGTAACATATAGCAGGGGCCAGAGAGATAGTTCAGTGGGTAAGGCAGGTTGGTGGTTGGTACTGATTTTCCTGGTTTGATCCCCAACACTGGTTCCATGAGCACAGAACCAGGAATAAGTCCTGAGTACCACTAGTGTAGTGTGGCCCAGCAATTCCCTTCCAAGGAAGACCACTTTACCAAAGGAGTTTCAACTTGCCAAGGTGGTCAGAAAGGAACAAGTCATTGTTTGAATATTTAAATCTGATTATTTTTGAAATACCATACTTGAATATAGCTGAAAGTTTTATTTTTTTTAAAGTTTGAAACTTTAAATAAACATCAGGATTTCAAAGTTGTTCATAATACAGTTGTTTCAAATATTCAGTGTTCCAACACTAATCCCACTACCAGTATGACTTCCCTCCACCTTTCTCACTTACCCCTTTCTCACTTACCCCTCAAGCCTGTCTCCTTTCACAGGCACAAATAATTTACTTTATATGCTTGTTACAACGTGGTAACTCACACTGTGGGGCTTGTTACACAATGGTGTTACTACAGTCATTATCTGAGGATGAACTGAGCTGTTAGGTACTAGAGTTTTCTGTGCTATTGTTTTCTCTCTTTGAGCTTAGAGGGATTCTGCAACTTTCCAATGTAATTTTTTGTGTTCTTACTGGGCTGTAAGTATTATGAAATTAGTTGCAGCTGGTTGCATATGTGGTTGTGCACACCAAACAGCTGTGGGCCTGGGAAAATACAGCTGAGATAAATTGTGGAGCTATAAATCTGGGCTATTTGATTGTTGAAAAAGTTGAGTAAGGGTGAGGTGATGGGCTTTCAAGCAGGGCCAGGGGCTAGCCTAACCCCATTACATTAAAGCTCCAGGGATCTCAGCTTGAATGGAGACTGGGCTTAATTGGTATGACTCAAAGGTGGCATCTGTTTATTTAAAATTTTTTTTGTTTGTTTTTGGGCCACACATGGCAATACTCAGGAATCACCCCTGGCGGTGCTTGGGGGACTATATAGGATGTTGGGATCAAACACGGGTTGGCTGTGTGCAAACTACCTGCTATGCTATCACTCTGAACTTTGTTTTCTTTTTTCTTTTTTTGGTTTTTGGGCCACACCTGGCAGTACTCAGGGGTTACTCCTGGCTGTCTGCTCAGAAATAGCTCCTGGCAGGCACGGGGGACCATATGGGACACCAGGATTCGAACCAATCACCTTTGGTCCTGGATCGGCTGCTTGCAAGGCAAACGCCACTGTGCTCTCTCTCCGGACCCGAACTTTGTTTTCTTTAAATGTAACATAAAAATTTCAAAATAATCTATTTCAAGATATACTAAGAACAAGATATTATGAGGGTTAATAAAACTTTTTTGTGAGGATGGCAAAACTCATATGGTTCTCTGGAAACTTGGTTCATTTTTCAATGTTTTTTTTTTGTTTGTTTTTTCGGCCACACCGTTTGATGCTCAGGGGTTACTCCTGGCTAAGCGCTCAGAAATTGCCCCTGGCTTGGGGGTGGGGGGAACTACAGGGGATGCCGGGGGATCGAACTGTGGTCCTGATCCTTGGTTATTGCTTGCAAGGCAGACACCTTACCTCTAGTGCCACCTCGCCGGCCCCATTTTTCAATGTTATTTTAATGCATTTAATCCAGAATAAGATTCAGGGGTCTCAAACTCAGGCCCACAGGCCACAAACGGCCCTCCGTACAACATTTTGTGGCCCTGCCCTAGAGGAATCTTTTTTTTGTTTTGTTTTGAGTTAGTTGTTTGGGTCACCCCCCCCCCCCCAATGTTTAAGGCTTACTACTGACTTTGCCTCCTGCGGCCCCCAGGTAAATTGAGTTTGAGACCTCTGATTGTATATTAAATACCAGATGTAGAAAAGGTTTAGATTGAATTTGAGTATGCACTACAGTTACTTCCATATTCCTAATTCTTTTGTTTGTTTGCGTATCTGTTTCAGGTCACACTTGAGGTTACTCCTGGTTCTGTGCTCAGAAATCACTCCTGGCAGGCTCGGGAGACCATAAAGGATGCCAGAGATCAAAACCAGGTCAGCCTGGTAACAAGGCAAATTCCCTACCAGCTGTGCTATCACTCCAGCTCTGAAAGTTTTTTTTATTAGTGACCCCTCAGGGGTATGTGGGGGTGGTAGCCTGAGGCCACTCTTGACAATACATAATCTGGTGATAGATAGACCTACTGGTTTAGCACTGAGCCTTCCAGTGCTCCACTGCAATGTGATGCTAAGGACAGAACTGAGGAATGCAACCTACTAGGCATGTGCTTTTCCCTTTTGATCATATATATCTATTCCTGGACCCCATCTTTGTAGTGTTATTTTTTTTAAGCACCAATGAACTTCTTGTATCTTTTTCTTCTTTTAGGTTTCTCTTATTATTCAACTTGTGGTTTTTTTCATTATTCACATTTCATAATAAATACTTGTTTGAGAATTAAATATAGTAATTAGAAAAATTAGTGTGGGGGCCGGAGAGATAGCATGGAGGTAAAACATTTGCCTTGCATGCAGAAGGACAGTGGTTCGACGGTGGTTTGACAGTGGTTTGAATCCCGGCATCCCATATGGTCCCCTGAGCCTGCCAGGAGCGAGTTCTGAGAATAGAGCAAGGAGTAACCACTGAGCGCTGCTGGGTGTGACCCAAAAACAAAAAAACAAAACAAATTAGTGTGGATTAAACCCTTATAAATTACATACCTAAAATTTTTTAGTGTTTGAAATGTAGTAACAGAATACAGAGAAAAGGCTGAATATAGTGAAAACTGTATTTTTTATTGCTTTTTCGTTTTCTACAATGATTAATTGAACTTAAAAAAAAAACATATTACCTAATGGTTACTGAAAAGCCACACCTTTCCAGCCCACTTCAGATTCTCGTTCAACCATTTCAAGGCAGAAAAAGGTTCCAAACTATAAACCTGTTCCTTATTAACATTGATGGTCATATGCTTAACAAAAAGCTTTGGATTCGATATCCGAGCAGCCATAATTAATCTTTCCGCTGCAGCTTGATAATCATCCTTACTCCGAGTTGTGCTTTCTTCACATCTAAAAGTGAACACATCAGAAATTCTAAAAATAGCTAATAATAGTTTCTCCTGAAGAATAATAAAATAATAATAATAAAATAAATAATAAATAATAAAATAAGAAATAAATAATAAAATAAGAATAATAAAAAGTTTCTCCTGAAGAGTCATTTACAGTACTGGCATGAAACTGTGACAGTCTTCATTATAATATTTTAACAGTGACCTTCAAAAATAGTTTTACCATGACACACAAGACAGATGTAATACATCAGAATATAATACCATCTCTTTATATATTTGTGAAATATATATTTATGTAAAAGCTTTACAAAACAAAGACTTGCCCTACAACAAACTCTATTCTTTTTTTTTTTTTTACTTTTTGGGTCACACCCACACCCAGCGGTGCTCAGGGGTTACTCCTGGATGTCTGCTCAGAAATAGCTCCTGGCAGGCACGGGGGGACCATATGGGACACCGGGATTCGAACCAACCACCTTTGGTCCTGGATCGGCTGCTTGCAAGGCAAACGCCACTGTGCCATTTCTCCAGGCCCCCAAACTCTATTCTTAATAGTAAGTTTGTTATTCCCTAAACTGATTTCACAAAATTGGCTATAATAGAGACTACATTAAATTAAGACGTTTTTGCACCTCAAAGGAAATGAGGAATAGAAAACAAAGACAGCCCACGGATTGGGAAAAATTATTTACCCACTAACTATCTGATAAGCGAGTGATATAAAATATATATTAGGCACTGGTAGAACTTTATAAGAAATAAACCACCCTACCCCATCAAAAAACAGGGAGAAGATATGAACAGAAATTTCCTCAAAGAAGAAATACAAATGGCCAAAGGGCACATGAATGCTCTACAAATCATCAGGGAGAAGCAAATCAAAACAATAATGACATTATCATCTCACACTACAGAAACTAGTAAACATAAAAAAGAACAAGAACAGAACTGGAGCAATAGCACAGTGGATACAGTGTTTGCCTTGCATGCGGCAGATCCAGGTTTGATTCTCAGCAATCCATATGGTGCCTTGAGTCTCCTGGAGGGTTCCTGAGTACATAACCAGGAGTAACCCCTAAGTGCCACTGGGTGTGGTCCAACCCTCCCCTAAAAAAAAGAACAAGAGCAACTAGTGGGAGTGTGGATCTGGGGAGAAAGGGACTCTCATTCACTGCTGGTGGGGATCTTGATTAGTCTAACATTTCTGGAAAATAATATGCACATTCCTAAAAAATCCTAGGAATTGAGCTTCCATTTGACCTATTAACTCCACTTTTTGGAATATACTGCAAGGGATCCAAAATAAAATAGATAAAAGATATTTACATTCCCGGGGCTGGAGCAGTGGCATAGCGGTAGGGCGTTTGCCTTGTACGTGACTGACCTAGGACAGACCCAGGTTCCATTCCCCGGCATCCCATATGGTTCCCTGAGCTAGGAGCAGTTGATTTCTGAATGCAAAGCCAGAAATAACCCCTGAGCGTCACCGGGTGTGGCCCAAAAACCAAAAAAAAAAAAAGAAGAGAAAAATGAAAATGACATCTCATGTTCTTTGAAGTATTATTTACAACAGCCAAATCTGGAAACAACCTATATCTAAGAATAAATAATTGGATAAAGAAAGTATGGTAAATATACACAATGGGTCTGGGAATTGACAATATAGTTGGTAGGATGCTTGCTTTTTGCACATGGTGGATCTGGGTTTGATTCCAGGCATTCCATATGGTCTGCATAGTCTTCCTGGAATGATCCTTGAGTGCAGAGGCAGGAGCACTACTGGAGATGACCCTCAAACCAAAATAAAACAAGTAATGGGCCCGGAGAGATAGCACAGCCGTGTTTGCCTTGCAAGCAGCCGATCCAGGACCAAAGGTGGTTGGTTCGAATCCCGGTGTCCCATATGGTCCCCCCGTGCCTGCCAGGAGCTATTTCTGAGCAGACAACCAGGAGTAACCCCTGAGCAATGCCGGATGTGGCCCAAAAACCAAAAACCAAAACAAACAAACAAACAAACAAAAAAAAAACAAGTAATACCCTCTACCACCAAAAAAGTCACACAACTTGCTGATATATGGAGAGACCTGGAGAGTATCATGCTAAGTGATAGAGAGACCAACACCAAGTTATCACTCTCATTTGCAGGATATAAAGAAATATAAGGGTAGTATGTCGAATATCCAAAGACAATAGAAAAAAGAACATGAGAACTAGTATTCAGTAGAAAACAAACTAAAAAACAAATTTGGGAGTCTGGAGGATGAGTGAGTGGAGTGGGTCAGGAAATGTCTATGGTGCAGGGACATGTTCAATCAAGAATAAGGAAGTAGGGGCCCGGAGAGATAGCATGAAGGTAGGGTGCTTGCCTTGCATGCAGAAGGATGATGGTTCGAATCCTGGCATCCTATATGGTCCCCTGAGCCTTCCAGGAGCGATTTCTGAGCATAGAGCCAGGAGTAACCCGAGTGCCACCGGAGCGCCACCGAGTGTGACCCAAAAACCACCACCACCACCACCACCAACAAAACAGTAAATGGTACTGAAAGACGGTTAAGGCATTATGTATGAAATCTTATATACAATAGTACTGTAAACCACAGTGCAAAATTTTATATTAAAATAAAAAGCACCTCTTGTAGAAGCACTGGTAGAAGGCAAATGAGGGTGGGGGAATCTGATGAAGGGAAGAGCATATTAGTGAAGGGATTGGTGATGGAATATTGTATACCTGAAAACTAATCATGACTAAGTAATTTTACAGTGGCTATATGAAAAATTACAAAAAACCTTTACAATTATTATCTCAAAATATCTTTATATTAAGCTTCCAGGATAATGTTGACATGAATTGGAGTGGTATAATCCTAGAACTGTGAGCAAAATTATTCAGGGAATGGATATTCTTGTTCTACAACTACCTTACAATATGTACGCATTTATAACAACATTAAAAAGTATAAAAATTAACATGATCCTTTATTTCCAATGGAACTGACTGAACCTAATAAATTTTCATTAACTCTTACTCTTTTAGATCTTTTATGATAATCAAAATAAATTTTAGGCAACTATATTTAATCTTTTATTTTAGGGAACTATCTGTCCACACAAGTGAAAGATACCCAAAGAAAACCATCTTTCTTGAACTTGTTAAAAAATTTACTGAATTCTAGTTTGGTTTTACACAGATCAAATTCTTCCTCAATTTGAATGTTACCTAGATTTTCAAATATATATTTATATATATACAATATATACACATATATAAATTACATACACATAGATACATATGCATATAAGTATATAATTATATGTTGGTTTACAACTTAAGAATCGGTTTCACCAAAGCAAATATCATCTCTGGCTTTTTAATATTTGTTCATTTACAACTTGTTTTCACCCAAAACAGAATTTTTCCTACTTACCATCTTGTTCTTCATGTCTAAAGCATACTTGTGTACCGGCTAAAGACAGGCCTTTTGTCCTTACTCCCCCATTGGGGGTGGTCTTGATACTTAATAAAAAACTGATCTATCTCTTGTGTCTATATACTTAATAAGAAACTGCGGTTCTGGTGGGAAGCTCTTCTCTCTCTCTCCCTTCCCCGTCCCCACAGGCAGGAGGCAGAAAGTGCCTGGATCCCTCATGTTTCACCCTCTCAAAATTTGCTTGATTTCTTTCCTGTCGCAAACCTCTCTAACCATTCACAGACTAGAGCAGGTGAGGGAGCAATAATCTACTTTCAGAATTGCAATTAGAAGAAATATCAACCAACCTTTTCAAAACTATCTGCATTGTCTGAGTATAAGATCCAAGATTCTGAATATTACTAGCATTTGATACCAGGAAGATTTCAATAGCTAAAAGCATTTCAATCTCAGAGAAATAGGATGGAATTCGAAGAAGTTTTCGGTAAAAATTTCCTTCCAAAAGTGGATAGCAACCCAATGAAAGAGCATCTGAAAAATATATAACGGGTATTTATTAAAATTTCACTTGGTAAAAATTTTCACAGCTGATAATCACTCATGTTACAGAAAAATCATTCATATTAGAAACAGATTAAGCATACAAATTATAAGGCAGCACACTTCCAAATATTATAAAAATTACTCTAAGATACTTTTGAAACATTGAATAGAAAGTGAAATATAAAAAAGAAGACTTATGGGCTAGAGAGATAGCATGGAAGCAAGGCATTTGCCTTGCATGCAGAAGGACGGTGGTTTGAATTCTGGCATCCTGTATGGTCCCCCGAGCCTGCCAGGAGCTATTTCTGAGCGTAGAGCCAGGAGTAATCCCTGAGCGCCGGGTGTGACCCAAAAAACAAAAACCAAAAAAAAAAAAAAAAAAAAAAAGAAGACTTAAGCTTCATTACGGTAATTGGCTATCCATTTATTTCAGGTCTTGGTGTGTAAACACATATAATTTCAGAATAACAAAAACCAAAACAGCTACTTAGATATAACTTTATATGAGACTCAGTCTAATAGTGACTACATATATTTATTGTCTATCTTGAATTATAAATTTACATGTTAAAATAAGATATAATGTAGAGATTTAAGCATTACAGTTAAATGATTTTAAGTATAGATTTGTTATGAATCATTTGTATAATATTTATTTGTATAATAAATATAAAAAATATGTTCCTTATGTTTGGCACTGAGCTAGGTACTATTATAAAAAAGAATAAAATACATTTCTGTTCTATAGGTGCTTAGTGTGTTTCAGCTATACTTCTATCCTAAATATTTTGTAAGAAAAGAGATTTAGGGGCTGGAGCGACAGTACAGCAGTAGGGTATTTGTCTTGCATGTGGCCAACCCGGGACAGACCCAGGTTTGATTCTTGGCATTTCATATGGTTCCCTGAGCCTGTCAAGAGCAATTTCTAAGTACAGAGTAACCCCTGAGCACTGACGGGTGTGGAGTCCCCCCAAAAAGGGAGATTTAACTTTTAAGTTGTTTAGATAGTAATTACTATAAGTGAAATACAGGGATGGCTCAAGGGCTATGGTATCTAAATTTTATACAGACAATACTACATTCTTCTAGTAAAACAATTTAGATCTGGGGCTGGAGCCATAGTTCAGTGGTAGGGCTTTTGCTTTGCATGCAGCTGATCCAGAACGAACCTCGGTTTGATCCTGGGCATCCCATATGGTCCCCCAAGCCAGGAGTTATTTCTGAGCACATATCCAGGAGTAACCCGAGCGCCACCGGGTGTGGCCAAAAACCAAACCAAACCAACAAACAACTTAGATATGTATATGAAAATCACTTTAAATGTTTAATATTTAAATGTTTAGCGTTGAAGATATTTTGTTTGTTTTGTTTATGGATCACAACTGAAAGTACTGGGGTGGGTGGTGGGTTGCTTCTGGGCTGAGTGCAGAGCGATTATGGGTTGAGGGACTGAACCTGGTTATCTTGCATGCAATGCATATAACCCAGACCCCTGAGCTCCAGCTCAGTTACTTTTCTAAAGTGGACGATGGTAGCTAATGTTTGAGATCTACTATGTGCTAGGTACCTGTACTAAAAACCATAGGTTTAATCTGTATTTAACTTGATAATGCACTGCCTTGGAAATTATGTACAATTCCCATATTACAGAGTCGGGGCTCGGGTGAATACCCTGGCCTTCTGACTTAGATTTTAAATTCCCAAAAAGTAGTCCCCACTTCCCTAAGTCAATACCCACAGCTTAAACTCATTAATTGTCTCAGCTATTCACAGCAATGGTTTACATATATTACTATTTTGCTTTTCTGGTAAAAGTATAAAAAATTAATAAATTGGGGCCGGAGAGATAGCATGGAGGTAAGGCGTTTGCCTTTCATGCAGAAGGTCATCGGTTCGAATCCCGGCGTCCCATATGGTCCCCCGTGCCTGCCAGGAGCAATTTCTGAGCATGGAGCCAGGAATAACCCCTGAGCACTGCCGGGTGTGACCCAAAAACCACAAAAAAAAATTAATAAATTAAGTAAAAATTTAGTAACATTACTTTTCCCCTAGAGAGTGGGAGATAGTAAAGGAACAACACCACTCTTCCCTTCCAGTATGAATTTCAGCTGAGAAAAAAAGAAGTGATTATTTAGGTCCAGGATGAATAAGGGGATGAGTCAAAAGACAGAGAGGAGGGTGTCAGAGAGTGTGGCACACACACTTCCCACATATGTACACTGCGGGCCCGGGATGAGCTGACTGCTAGCAGAACAGGTAGTGATGGCAAAAACACGTGGTGGGCCAGATAGGTGTCCTTGGTGGCCCACATGTTGCCTATGGGCCATAGTGTGAGGACTCTGGTCTAGGCAGAACAAATCAGAAACTTTTAGTAAGGCACTTTACTCTCCTAGACAATTTTCTTCTGATTAATTTGGAAATAAAGCAGACTCATTAAAAAAAGTGAACGACACAAAATGAAAAAAAAAGAAAACACAACCATTTGAAATCCATACATCTGACATGGACTTGTGTCCAGAGAGCATGCATCATAATCATACAGTCATAAGTCACTTAATAAGGGGGGCTATGTTCTAAGAAAAGCATTACTAAGTGATTTTTGTCATGTAAATATCAGAGTATGATCACAGAAATCTGTATCTAGGTTATTGGGTATGGCATATGGGCTCACTATCAACTATTGATTGAAACACCTCATGTACATGTGTAAACACATGCATTCTTAGACCCAACAGTAAAAAACAAAATTGTACGGAGGAAAAAATGAGTAAAGAAATTAAAAGGTAGTATATTGGGTAGGGCACTTGCCTTGCACATGATTAATTAGGGTCTAACCCTTGGCCCCTCATAAGGTACCCGAGTCCTGCCAGAAGCGATAGTTGAGCACTGCTGGGTATAGCCACCAAACCCAAACCAAAGCCAACCAAACAAAAAAACCAAAACCCCAAAGAGACAAAACAAATTTAGACGATTCTCACTTGGGGAAAAGAGGGATATATTTGGTGATACTTGATGAACCATGCTCTTCTGGGGGTTGAGCATGGGGCTCTGACATTAAATCATATATACTTTAGTCCTGTGAGCTATCCCCCCCTAGTTGGTATCACCTCATTAGAAAATGGTTTGGCAGTTCCTCAAGAAAGCTAAAGAGATCTACCACATGAGCCAGCAAGTTTTCTCTCAAGAGAAATAAAAATATATCCGCACAAAAACTTGTATGTATGTGAAGTTTGTAACAGTGTTATTTGTAACAAAGAAGTCACCAATAATGAATACATTCCATACAATGGATTAATATTCAGCAACAAAAGGAGCAAAATACTGATGTATGTTAGAACTTCAAAAAAATGAGCTAAGTGTAAGAAGCCACTCACAAAAAGCTATACATTAAATAAGTCCATTATCTAGAATAGGTAAATTAATAAACAGATGGGACTGGGTTGGGTGTGAGATATATAAAATAGAATATAAAAGAAATGCTTGATATGTTTAGGATCTCTTTTTATTTTGAGGCTCTGAAGATTTTCTAATATTAGGTTGTGGTATGGCTGGTGTGAATCTGTAATTATAATAGAAATGAATACCGTATGTCAAGTTGGTGAATTTTTTTGTAAGTATAATTCTCAAAAGCTATAAAAATCTTATTTGTGGAGGGGAATGGAGGGTCACATTTGGTGGTGTTTGGAGTTTATACCTTTTTCTGTGCTCAGGGATCATTTCTGGTGAGTTCAGAGACCATTTAGAATGTTGGGGATTGAATCCATTTGGTTGCATGCATGGCACAGGCTCTATAAAAACCTTTTGTTTTGTTTTTTTGTTTTTGTTATTTGGGTCACACCTGGTGCTCAAGAGTTACTTCTGGCTCTGCACTCAGAAATCGCTCCTGGAGGTGAAACTAGAGGACACTCCATATCATCCTGACTTAGATGTAGGATATGCACAGATTCTAGGATCCTTAACTACAGAAACCTGACACCAACAACAGCGACTGTTCGGAAAACAAAAAGGTTTATGGGCACTACAGATAATGTCTTGGGTTGGACAACCTACTATGCCTGGAGCCTAGAAAAGGTAGTATGCCTGAAAACTTCAGGGGTAAGGTCTCCTTGTATTTAGGCCAAGGCTTTCCTTTCCATGTCCCCCATATTTTGCTGTGCCTATGCAAACAACAATGGTCACTCTAACAGTTTTTGCTGTACTTCTTTAATTCTTATCCTTAAAAAAAAAAAAGAAAAAAGCTTATTAAACATTCTGCTAGGTCTTTAATGAGTTAATTGGGGATTCAATGATTTTCAAAAATATAATTGCTATTGAACCTTGTCTTTCTCTTCCATCTCATTAGTTATTTTATTTTTTAAAATAATTTTGCCTTTGTTCTTCCTGAAACAAATGTATTATGATGAATTGTGTCAACTATGTGATATATTTCCTTTAAATAAAAAAAAAAAAAAAAAGAAATCACTCCTGGCAGGCTCAGGGGACCATTGGGATGCTGGGATTCAAACCACCATCCATCCTGGGTTGGCTGCTTGCAAAGTAAACACCCTACCACTGTGCTATCTCTTCGGCCCCTATAAAAACCATTTTTAAGAAAATAAAAGCACTGAAACCACATGCTTAACAGAATCTTGATGAAAAATTCGCCATTAAATCAGAGTCAAGTCCTATTAGCTGTGATTCTAAGGCAGTGCTTCTCAAATAGTGGGGGCGGGGGCGCGTTTGACCTCGGCAAACACTGTCATAACAAGCTAAGCCCCGTGTGTATGTCTCTGGAGCTGAGAGGTGCTGTGACCTGCTTCAAATCCCGCTTCGAAAAGCTATGCATTGCAAAACGTGCTCATTGCAGCTGTTAATCCAGACATCACCTTTGATTCAAAAATCAGCTCAAATTATTTTATATATTTTTGTTTTGCAGGTTAAAGTTTTTTTTTTTTAAATAAAGATACTATTTACAGTCACGCAGGGGGCGCGAAAAATGTTTTCTTCTCCCTAAAGGGGCATGACAGAAAATAATTGAGAAGCACTGTACTAAGGTATTGGAAGGTTTAACAGTGGCTGTTAAATTGTATGTGAAGCAAAATAGAGTTGCAATGATATTTTAAATGTCAACACTATCAGAAAAACAGATGTTCCGAGGACTAGTGACTATAAACTACTTTTTTTGTGTGTGCAATTCAGGTACACAAAATGCTTTAATCCTAAAATCTTTTCCCCCCTGAGTCTCAGAAGTTTTACTGCAAATAAAATTATGCATAGAAATATTTAGAGAAGAGGAATAATAAGATATAAAATTAATAAGATATAAAATTGTAAGATAATAATTGCTTGAATACAATGACAAAATAATTTAAAATAAATTATGACTAGGGCTGAAAATGTCTTTAGGGCTGAAAGAATAGAGAATGAAGAGCTACTATTTATTATATGGAGCTTCTTTTTTGGTGTGATGAAAATTTTATTTTTTTATTTTTGGCTTTTGGTTCACACACAATGATGCTCAATGCTTACTTCTGGCCTACACTCAGAGACCACCCCTGGTGGACTGGTGTAGCATTAAATAATTAACGATGGAGCTGGCTGGAAGTGGATGCCATACCAGGCCACATGGCTTCACAACTCCCATCCAGCCGGCGGGTCCCAGGCCCAGGTGAAGGGCGGAATCACTCATCCAGAGACAGGCATCAGGAAGCATCAACTTTATTCATGCCCTATTCACCACATGTGTGTGGCCTATATCATAACCAATTAAGCATTCAGCCATTCTAGGCTACCCTGCATCTTAATTCCTTTCAGCCATCTTCCTTTGACCTCCATCCTGGTCAAAGATTAAAAGAGGCAGAGACCCAAAAGCCAGAGGGCGCAGCAGGGCAAACAGCACCTAATCCCCTCGCTCAAAGGTTTATCTACCTATTCCAAGACCCCTCCCAGGAATGGGCGGGGTCTAGCAGGTAAAGTCACACCTAATATTCAGTTCCCAAGACCCCTCCCAGAAATGGGTGGGTCTCAGGTAGCTACACCTAAATCCAGGGTCTCAGATAGGTACACCTACAGACTGGTGGACCTTATAAGGTACCAGGGATCAAATCTAGCTTGGCCAGGTGCAAGGCAAACACCTTACCCATTCCAATTCTGAACTGTGGTGATAGTTGTATAACTCTGCAAATACATCAAAACCATTTAATTGTAGATGTTTAATGGTAAGTGGTATAGTACTTGAATTGTAAATACAGTAAAGCTATTAAAAGATTAAAATAGGGCCAAAGAGATAGCATGGAGGTAAGGCGTTTGCCTTTCATGCAGAAGGTCATTGGTTCGAATCCCGGCATCCTATATGGTCCCCCCCCCCCCCAGCCTGTCAGGAGCGATTTCTGAGCATAGAGCCAGGAGTAACCCTTGAGCGCTGCCAGGTGTGACCCAAAAACAAACAAAAAAATTTTTTTTTAAAGATTAAAATAAATTGTTAATTGTTCTGATATAAAATTTTATTTCTAACTAAAAATAATTCATAGATACCTTATTTCAGTGTTTTAAAATTTTGTTTCTGTAGAACAAAAATACTTTTCATTTATTTGTTTTTGGCCACATGCAGAACACTCAGGCTATACGCTCAGAAATCGTTCCTGCCTTGGGGAACCATATGGGACGCCATGGGATTGAACCCCAGTCTGTTCTAGGTCAGCAGCGTACAAGGCAAAAGCCCTACTGCTGCGCCACCACTCCTGCCCAATTAAATCTACACACATTTCTAATAAATTCTCTGTATTAGTAAGAACTCATTCCCCTCCCTTTTTCTTTTGCTTTTTGGGTCACAGCTGGTGACGTCAGGGGTTACTCCTGGCTATGTGCTCAGAAATTGCTCCTGTCATGGGGGACCATATGGGACGCCAGGGATTGAACCCAGGTCCTTCCTGGGAAGCCATATGCAAGGCAAATGCCCTATCACTCTGGCCCCCAAAATACTTTCTTATACTAGAAGCTGTAGTATATATACACAGTAGAATACCATGGAGCTCTAAGAAGGCGCAGAACCATGCAATTTTTTACAACATGATGGAACCATGAGGATACACGATTTACAACATGAGGATACCATACTGTGTGAAGTAATAGCAAAGATAAAAACAAAGAATGATCTTTCTCATATGTTGGATTGAAAGATACATAGCAAGGTAGTAACGAAGGGCCAAAGGCAACAGAATGAGAGAATTTACTCACAACCGAGTTGGGGACAGCATTAAAAGAAAGATGGGTATACTGGTGTTTGATGTGGTGATGAAATTATGTGCAGAGAAAACCCATCATTACAGGATTCTAAATCACAGTAAATAAAAAATCAGCTTAACAAAGTAAAAATACATGGTTTGATCCCCCGGTGTCCCATATGGTCTCCCCAAGCCAGGGGCAATTTCTGAGCGCATAGCCAGAAGTAACCCCTGAGCGTCAAATGGGTGTGGCCCAAAAACAAAAAAAAACAAAACAAACAAACAAACAAAAAAAAAACAAAGTAAAAATAATTAAATCAAACTAAATAAATAAAAGAAAGCAAAAGGAAAGAAAAAAAAACAGCCTAAGTTAAAAAATTTAAGGTTAAGGTTGGGCCTGGAGTGATAACACAGTGGTAGGGCGTTTGCCTTACATGCGGCTAAGCCTGACAGACCTTAGTTTGATTCCCGGCAACCCATATGGTCCTCTGAACTTACCAGGATGACTTCTTAGGGCAGAGCCAGGAGTGACCCAAAAATAAAAAAAATTAAGGTAGACTAATAAAACCCCCAGCTTCCTATAGTATTTTATCTAATCCAATGCATTTTGAAAAATGAATACCCATTAACATTTATTCAAAAAACAAAAATCAAATAGTACATAGTATTCAATGTGTTTTTTATTTTGGTCAGAGGAGAGGTGTCCAGGAAGTGCTCAGGAGGCTCTGCTATCAATTCTCAGCCAGTAGATCATTTTAAGGGCCTAGGATGCAATGGTGGGGAAATATGGACCACCCTAGAGGTGCTGGGGGCCCCCAAGGCAAGACTCAGGGGTAGCATGTTGAGATGGGAATGGAACTCAGATTTATCTCCTAATCCCTGCATGATCCCCCTGGGTCCTTGTATTTGTGGTTTATTGCTAGGAAAGAAGTATTTATGTAGGGAAATAGTATCAGGTATTGAAATATAACCACAAAATTGAAATGAGTTATTATAAAAATATTATTAATTTTTTTGCCACACCTGATGGTGCTCAGGGGTTCTCCTAGCTCTGCACTCAGAAATTGCTTCTGGCAGGATCAAAGGATGATATGGAATGACGAGGATTGAACCCAGATTGGCTGTGTACAAGGCAAGTAAGCACCCTACCTGCTGTGCTATCGCTCCAGAACCACAATTCTACTTTTATGTACATTTAAAACTCTCCTTTAAAATTAAATTTTGGGCCCGGAGAGATAGCACAGCGGCGTTTGCCTTGCAAGCAGCCGATCCAGGCCCAAAGGTGGTTGGTTCGAATCCCGGTGTCCCATATGGTCCCCCGTGCCTGCCAGGAGCTATTTCTGAGCAGACAGCCAGGAGTAACCCCTGAGCACCGCTGGGTGTGGCCCAAAAACCAAAATAAATAAATAAATAAATAAATAAATAAAATAAAATAAAATAAAATTTTGCCTTAAAAGCTTGTATTGTGGTGGGCCGGGCGGTGGCGCTAGAGGTAAGGTGCCTGCCTGCCTGTGCTAGCCTTGGACGGACCACGGTTTGATCTCCCGGCATCCTGTATGGTTCCCCAAGCCAGGAGGGACTTCTGAGCGCATAGCCAGGAGTAACCCCTGAGCATCACCGGGTGTGGCCCAAAAACCAAAAAAAAAAAAAAAAAGCTTGTATTATAACCTATGAGAAATACATAATTACTTAGAAGTATAAATACATAATACATTTATGTAGTTTACTGAAGCAAAATATTACAAAATAATTTATAACCTCATACCTGTAATGAATACAAATTATGGAAAAAGAATTACCATCTGTTCAACTGATTACAGCTGGTACTTTTATGTTTCCAAGTTTCCTTTGCTGGCAGTGGTGGCTAAGATATGTGACATATCTGGCACACAATTGTGATACCAAGTAAGCACTGGGATGCATTTTTTTCTTTTCTGTTTTTTTCTTTTTTTTGGGGGGGGAGGAGTCAAGCTATATTCAGAGCTTATTCCTGACTCTGTGCTCAAGGAGCAATTGTGGAGGTGCTGGGGTGGGTTAAGGGGCATTTGCATTGCCAGGAATTTAAGTAGGGTTGGTTGTATGAAAGGCCGAATACCTTATCCTCTGTATTATCTCTCCAGACCTCTTTTGTGGTTTTTGGACTTCCTGCTGGTGCTTGAAGTCTGCTCTTGTACTGTGATGTGGGAAACGCATGGTGGTATTTGAGGGACCATGTGGTACTGGGGATTAACTCTGAATATCTTCCATGCAAAGAATGTGCTTAAACCACTGAACTACCTTTCTAAACTACAAATGTTTGTTGTATAAATCAAAGAAATATAGACTGAAGATACAGATAAAGAAAAGAATTGTCTTCCATATCTACATGGAACAGCCTTCTAATTAAAATGTCTGGAACATGGTTTAAACTAGAGAAAAACATTTATTTTCCTGGCTAGATAGGAAATAGTATATAGAAATACTGGTTAGATAGAAATAGTATTATAGTTTAAGAAATTTCTATTACTAGAAGTCATGTGAAAACTGTTAGGTTTCATACTGAAATCTAGTAACAGCCTCTGTACTTCCTATGCAGTCTATTAAAAATTATCCTGTCAGGGGCCAGAGTGATAGCACTTTGAGTTAAGGCATTTACCTTGCATGCAGCCAATCCAGGTTCTTTTTTTTTTTTTTTGTCTTGTTTTTTTGGGTCACACCTAGCAGTGCTCAGGGGTTACTCCTGGCTCTATGCTCAGAAATTGCTCCTGGCAGGCTCGGGGGACCATAGAGGATGCCAGGATTCGAACCACCATCCTTCTGCATGCAAGGCAAACACCTCACCTCCATACTAGCTCTCCAGCCCCTCTCTTTTTTTTAGGTTTTTGGGCCACAGCGACGCTCAGGGGTTACTCCTGATTATACGCTCAGAAATCACTCCTAGTGTGGGGGATCTCAGTCTGTCCTAGGTTAGTGCATGCAAGGCAGATGCCCTATGGCTTGTGCCACCACTCTGGCCCCCCAACCCAGGTTCTATCCCCAGCAGTGATTTCTGAGAGCCTGGAAGTAATTTCTGAGCACTGCTGATTGAGGCCCAAAAACAAACAAAAATTCTGTCTTAGTAGAAATATAACAGGAATAAATAAAATATTTATGGGTCAGAGATTAAATTCTGAGTTTAATCCCTTGTCCCCCATCAGCACTGTTGGGCACTGCCCTGGTGGTCTGAGCATTGCAAGGCTGAGCAGCACCACACTGTCTTACTGACCACCTGTCAGGCTTGCAAATCCAAGCCAAACATCACTAGAAGTGGTCCCTAACCCTAAAACAATACTGGGAGTCCCCCCCCCCCCACCAAGTAATATTCCTTATACTTAATTCTTTCCAATTTTCTTGGTATTTATAAGATATGACTAACATGTTTATGTCTCCTCCAGCTGAAAAAGAAATTAGAAATGAGAGAACAGAAGGGCTGGAGCTATAGCACAGAGGTAAGGCATTTGCCTTGCATGTGGCTGACCCAGGACAGACCCCGGTTCGATTCCCAGCATCCCATATGGTCCCCTGAGCCTGCCAGGAGCAACTGCTGAGCGCAGAGCCAGGAGTAACCCCTGAGCACCACCAGGCACGGCCCCAAAACAAAACAAAACAAAACGAAAAAGAAACGACAGAATAGGTTTAAATAGAGCACAAAAATGTTTATATCACTTTCTGTGCCTGTATCAACTGTTTTAAAAAATTTAAATGCATAGTTGTATATATATATATATAAATTCAGGGTTAGAATATTATAATTAAAATCAATATGATTAGGTTAAAAATTAATATAACTTACGTTTGTAGTGGGCTCTGGCTTTGATCCACAGATCACTCCTTCCTAAAGATGTAATTAATCTTCTAAGAAAGGAAAAATCAATAGGTATGTTCTTTGAAACCATGAATTCTGCTACAGAGGATGAAGTACCAAGACTGTTGCTTTCTAAACAGGCATCTAGCAGTTTATTAAAAAGAAGGCTATACTGGGAGACCACCACTGTTTCTGAAAAGAAAAACACAATAAAGACAATGAAATTGATCTCTTAGTCTCTTTAGTTTCTCAAATGTCTATTTCTCACATTTTTTTTCCCCTCTTGCGTCTTTTATTTCTGCCCACAATAGCAGTTATGGTCACTCAAAAACAATGATCTTGCATGTATTTTCTAAGCCAACTGAAAAATCCACTCAATGAAAGCAAAGCCATTCATTTACTTTGTAGTGATGAGTGACAATGATTTTAGAGGCTACAATAACATCTGTCTATGATCTATAGTGACAGCAACTGCAATGCCACAAATACGCTTGCATTTTAGCAATAGTTTACGCTCAAAAGTTCTTTCCTTGTGATTAAAAGTAATCAACTCAAATTAATCACTCTCAAATTAAAACCCTAACTTCCTTAATATTTTTCTACTTAAGTTACTTTGGAAACATTCAACTCTTTTATTTCTTATTACATAATCAATTATATATATATCACATATTATATAATATATATGTGTATATATATGTGTGTATATATAGAGAGAGTGGCCAAAACCTATCTTCTTACCTTTGTGTCTGCCTAAACATTACCACCAGAGGAACTTCCTTAAGTTATGGACTCTGACTGATAAAGTATTTAGGGAAGGCTGTTTTTTTTTTTTTTTTTATTTTGTGGCTGCTTGTTTTGGGGCCATGCCCACTGGTGTCAGGATTTCCTCTTGGTTTTATTCTCAGGGATCACTACTGGTAAGGCTTGGGGAACAAATGAGGTGTGGGATCAAACCTGGGTTGCCTACACACAAGGCAAACACCCTACCTGCTCACTGTTCTAACCCCTAGAGAAATCCATGATAAAGTGCCAACTCACTCTTACTTAAAATTTTTGCTACTTTCCTATAAAATGGACTCCCTCCTTCTTGTATGGATACTGAAATCAAAGATTTTAGAGCATTACCCATATATTATTGCTACATTAGTATACTTTTGTTAAACTTGCCATTTGCTTAAATTTATTTCCTTGATTATATTCCATGCTTACCAAGGTAATGGAAACAAATTTCTATATTTAAGTCAAAAATATGCATAATTTGCCACAATAGCAGGAGAGTGCAGGCAGTTAGGGCAGAGAGGGAAGCACTATGACAATTATAGTTGGGAATGATCACTCTAGACCAATAAATGGGTGCTGAAAAGGGATAAAGTGATATGCATGATACTTCATGCATGAACTACAGTATCTGGAGAGAGAAGGAGAGAGAAGAGAAAGAGGAGAAAGAATGTTTGTCTCAGAGGCAGGTAGGTAATTGGGGCAATGAGAATGGCAATGGGCTGATGGGAAATGTCTACTAGTGAAGGGTGTTGTACATTGCATGGCTTACACTCAATAATGAAAAAGTTTGTAACTTTTGAAAAGCAAAACAGTTGCATCAGGGAGAGGTGAATCAAAACAATGAGATACTAACTCACAACATGGACTGGCACACATCACAAGAAAAAGAATAACCATTACTGGTGTAGATGTGGAGAGAAAGGAACCCTCATTCAATGCTTGTGGGAATGCCATTTAGTCTAATCTAGTTTCTAGAAAAGTATATGGATACTCCTCAAAAAAAAAAAAAATGGAAATTGAGCTCCCATATGATCTAGCAATATCACTTCTAGGGAGTAACCCTAGACACACGATACAAAAATGCCCCATAGCAGCACTATTTACAATAGCCCGAATCTGGAGACAACTCAGGTGCCTAACAGCAGATGAGTGGCTAAAGAAACAGTGGTACATCTACTCAATGGAATACTATGTAGCTGTTAGGAAAAATGAAGGCATGAAATTTCCCTACACATGGATGGACATGGGGACTATTATGCTGAATGAAATGAGTAAGAGGGAGAGGGATAAATAAGTTAGAGAGGCTAGATAACTGCACTGACAACTACATGAACAATGCTAGTGAGAGAGAAGTAGAATTCCTGTTCCAGAGACAGGCAGGGGTTGGAGGAGGAAGAAAATGGGGAACATTGGTGGTGGGAAGGTTATACTGGTGAAAAGTAGTGTACACTTGATAACTGAGACTCACTACGGATAATTCTGTAACCGTGATGTTTAAAGAAATTATTAAAGGAAAAAGAAAAAACCCAACTGTTCTTGAACAACCTTGTAACCATAGTTTTTAAATAAAGTGATTAAAGGGGCCGGCGAGGTGGCGCTAGAGGTAAGGTGTCTGCCTTGCAAACGCTAGCCAAGGAAGGACCACAGTTCGATCCCCCGGCGTCCCAGATGGTCCCCCCAAGCCAGGGGCAATTTCTGAGCACTTAGCCAGGAGTAACCCCTGAGCATCAAACACATGTGGCCTGAAAAACCAAAAATAAAAAAGTGATTAAAAATATGCCTCACTATTAGGAATGAATTCCTTTAGATATGAGTTTTCTGGGGCTGGAGAGATATCATGGAGGGAAAGCATTTGCCTTGCATGCAGGACAGTGGTTTGAATCCCGGCATCCCATATGGTCCCCTGAGTCTGCCAAGAGTAACCCCTGAACCCTGCTGGGTGTGACCCAAAAACAAACAAACTAAACAACAACAAAAAGATGAGTTTTCTGAGGGCAAGTATATTGCTTGTTGAGTTAATCAAGGCAGGAAAGGAAAACCTTGAGAATGTTAGAAACTGCTGATAACTCAATGATCTGTTTTTTTTTTTAAATAAACCATTAGAAAAAGATACAATTTTCAGGAAACATATTTTATAGAAAACAACTTCATTAAAATATCTACTAGAAATAAAACTCAAAACAGTAGTCTTATTAACAATTAAACAAGCAGATGGGTAAACGATAATTAGGCTACACTTTAAAAAACATACCTTTGGAATTTTGTAAACCTGGTAGATTTTGCAAAACTTCGAATGTTTGTCTGTAAAGGCTCTTGGCTAAGATTTCATGTGCAATTGTACAAAGCAAATTATGACGATTGAGTACATCCATTCTATCACAAGGCCATAGTGGTGTATTGATTATCCATTCTGACTCTTCCAAAAAAGAAAAAGCACTAACACATTATACTATGAAAATCACACTTAACAATGTAGTCACAACTGTTTTGATATATCTTTTTGGAGAAACTGGCAATACTTAAATATGCATACACAGAAAAGATAACTATGACTCAAATTAGAAACAATCTACATAGTATTCGTCATTATTTCAAGATTATAGTTACTGAAAAAGATTCTTCAGTTGTCTCAAAGTACTAATCAGTTACTAAATTACATGATAAAAATGTTCAGATTATATTTTTGTGTAAAAGATATCTGTGTGGACAAGTTCAACAATTTTATAATAAATAATACATCAATAATACAATAGATAATAAAATCAGCTTTGTTGTTTTTTTACTCCTTAGCTTCTACCTGACTTAAAAAGAATCATTTCAAAGTATTTCCATAAATACTTTATATTTATACTAATATAATCTCTAATATATGCAAATTATAAAAGCATAATGACAATACAAACCCTTATGTACCCATCCCTCATATTAAAAAAAGTAGCTAAAGAGCCTTACTTTCTGGCCTGATTCAGATTCAGTAAAACAAAGGGTTGAGACTGCTGTAAAGAACACTGGTGTGCTAGACTATTAGAAATATCAACATTTTATCACTTACCTAATTCGCTTAATCATTATATCCATAATCAAATATACTATAAACACTCAAACCACAACCATGTTAATCTTTAACTGGTGTAAAGTGCAGTACTAATGCAATCCTTTACTTCTGTAGTCTTTTTATCACAGTAAACATAAATATGTTAAAGACTTGATGATTCAAATACATATCCAAAATAAGTCTTTAATTTTGGGGGGGAGCTACATCTGGCAGTACCCAGTTATTACTCCTGGCTCTGCACTGAGGGATCACTTTTGGCTATCTTAGGGAGCCCTAAAAGTGCCAAGGTACAAAAATGACTATGTAGTTTTCTCTTGTAAAAATGGCAATATTCTTTACCATTCTTTATCATCTAGATAGAATGATGGCTGCATCTTTTAAAAGAATCTCTCTCTTGGGATTAGGAAGACAACTCAAAGAGTGAAAGTACATGTAGTGCTTACCCCCAAGATCTATCCCTAGTAATATATGATCTCTCCCCACCTTCCACAGCACTGCCAAGTGTGGCCCTGGTGGACCCCCCCCCCCCAATTGCTCCACCCTGCATTGCCAGCCTGAGCATTGACTCTGCACAGCTGGGCTGAGTATTGCTGGGAGAGGACCTGGACTGTTCTGTGTACCACTTGGGAGTCCTATCTCCACTCCCACCCAAGAAAACCTTAGAAGAAAAGATTATCATTTTTTGTAGCTGTTTAAAAAATCTGAATAGCTGATTATTTGATATATAAAAGTTAAACAACTGCAAAGTTCCTTGGAAATCAATAGTTTTAAACGAGTCCAACCACTTGTATAAAACTAAATACTTTAAAAATGATTCATGTATTTTTGGTTTTGGGGCCACATGGGACCACAACATGGCCAGGGATATAAATAAGCATATACAAAGCATGTGCTCTAGAGTTATCTTGAGTTATCTCCCAGCCTCAAACTACTTTTATGAAAGTTTTCTAAGAACTCTAGTGACAATTAAATCCTCAAGAATCAAAACCAGTTTACTAGAATAGTTACTACTAGTTTTATGGCAATACATGTTTGTATTAGATTAATTTACATGTTCTTCTCCATTCTGCAGTGGAAATACTTTCTACTGTAAATTTCAGAAAGAGTCAAGTAATCTTCAATAATACCCATTCTTTATCTACTTACCTTTCAATATATGCATATTAATAGCCATTACTCTGCAAGGTTTTGAATTTAGGCACTGAGAATATAAAGACAATTAGGACAGTCTGTAGGAAATGAATTTCCAGGCTAGTCAATGAGACTATCAAATATACTTTCTTTTGTGAATACTGCTACTGTAATATTTAGAGATATCTGTCTTCCCCCTAAGGCATACATATAATATAAATCCAAACTACTTGCTTAACTACTAAAACCTGACTAATAATTCTGAAATTATCCAAAATAATAAACAATTGATAATGAAAAAGTACTTTGGAAAATAAAAGGAATGATGGTGACTTAACACATACACATTCTAAAGATCCATAATTAAAGAAACCCCTGTTTTTCCTTGGGAGAAAAATATGCAGAAACTGAGCCAAGTAGATACAATATTTTAAATATTGTAAAATAACATCTCATATTTGGCAAAACATTTTGGCAAAATTATTAAAATTGGGCGCCACCTCAAATCAAAATTTAAACCAAAAAAACCTGAAAAAATACATGAGGGGAAATAGTAATTTGGACATGGCTAAGGGCTGTCTAAATCAGAATACAAAAATTATTAACAATGTAAGAAGCACTTTAAGTAGGGGAAAATGAGTTAAGGTAAAGAAAGAAAACAAGCTAAGACATTTTTTATAAATTAAAGTAAAATGAGAAGTTAATAATTGCAATTATTCAAAACTTACACCTATCATATTTTTTAGGGGAAGGAGATTTGGGTCACACCTGCAATACTCAAGAATTACTCCAGACTCTGCACGCATGGTTCTTCACTCCTGGTGGGTTCAGGGGACCTTAAGTGGGGCTGGAGATCAAACCAAGGTCTACTGTGTGCAAAACAAGTGCCCTACTTACAGTTACATTACTCCAGTCCTACCTATTATCTTTTATAAAATGAACACTGGGGCCGGCGAGGTGGCCCGAGAGGTAAGGTGTCTGCCTTGCAAGCGCTAGCCAAGGAAGGACTGCGGTTCGATCCCCTGGCGTCCCATATGGTCCCCCAAACCAGGGGCAATTTCTGAGTGCTTAGCCAGGAGTAACCCCTGAGTCTCAAACGGGGTGTGGCCCGAAAAACCAAAAAAAAAAAAAAAAAAAGGGTATGCTATTTCTATCATTGATGTTCCTTGAACTCACCTCAGATGTCATTATTTATTAATCAAAAATCACTCTGTGATTATATATATTAGTTTAGGATGAATCTACACTGGGTCATTTTTTGGTATTTGTTTATGTTCAGAGATCATTTGATGGTGCTTGTAGACCAAATATGGTGGTGGGGATCAAACCTGGACCATAGCATTCAAGGCAACTGGCTTACCTGCTCTACTATCTCTCTAGTCCCATAATGAGTCACTTTTAAAATAATGTTTATCTAATTATATGCTCTATAAAACATTAATTGCTTTATAAAACATTCAAGCAAAGCAGAAGTACAAAAAATTAACAAATAATTTAGTAACTGATCACTGAAAATAAAATAGTTTGTTAAAGATGGTGTGGCTACAATATTGTGCCTAGGAGTTCTGTCCACTGACTGAAATAGACAATAAAGTTTTTTTTTTTTTTACACCACCACCACCACCACCACCACCACCACCACCACCACCACCACCACCACCACCACCACCACCACCACCACCACCACCTACCACTACCACCACAAAAAAAACAAAAAAAAAAAAAGTTTTTTTTTTTTTTTTAAATAAAGGCATGTAGGGGCTTGAGAGATAGCACAGCAGTATGCCATTTGCATTGCATACAGCCAGACAGTGGTTTGATTCCCGGCATCCCATATGGTCCCCTGCCAGGAGCAACTTCTGAGTGCAGAGACAGGAGTAACCCCTGAGTGCTGCTGGGTGTGACCCCCCCAAAAAAACACAATCAAATAAATGCATGTGTACTACCACTGAGCTGTGCTATTGCTCCATTTCCCTAAAGCTGAGAAAGTCTTAAATATCAAAGTGAAAAGACAAACTAATAAACTTCTCACCATAAAATGCAATGCACTAAATATGTAAAATATTATATAATTCTTAAACGTGAGTGATGTATGTAACATCCTATTAAAAAGTACATTGGACTGGGATGTAGTTCAGTGGTTGATACTTTGCCTTGGGTTCATGATGCTCTTGGTTTATATTTCATATTTACATGAATATAAATATTTCATATTTTTCTACAATAATATAATAAATGCAAAATTTTGGGGGCCTCCCCCCAAACATCACCAAAAATTCTTAGAGAACCCAGGAAGGCAGTTAAGTGAAAGATTCTGGAAATTCTACGTTCAGGGATCACTCCTGAAGGTGCTAGGGGGATTAAAGATTGTGCCAGGATATAACAGGGCCAGCCCAATGCAAGGCAAGTGCCTTACCCCGTTACTATTTCTCTAACCCCTTGAATGATCATTTCTGTCCCTCAATCAGTTATTCTATGTCACTATAACTAGGGAATATATGCAAAAATTAATTAATTTTTATTATCTGGGGGAGATGGGAGGTTGGAATTACATACAGAAGTACTCATGAGCTATGATGCCTGGCTGTTGGCTCAGAGGTCCTTAAGTGGTAATGGAGTTTGAATGGGGTAGACTGCAAGCAAAACATGGACCTTAACCTTAAACTATCTTTAGGACCCACTTTTCTTTCTTACATAAAGAATACCGTTTAGACTTTTCAGCACATTTTTTTCATTTGGCAATAAATCTTGGAGATCATCCCAAACTACTAGCTATAAGGAATGCTTCATTCCATCAGGTGACTATAATACAGTTTAATTAACTGATATTCCTTAATAGATATTCAAGTTGTCTAGAGTCTGTTGTTATCATTGTTGCTGGCTCCTTCTCCACAAAAAACAAGATTTCAAAGAACTTATTGTGGACACACACATACACAGATATGATTTTGTAGGCAAATTCCTAAAGTGAGGTAACACAGATTAAGGAAATATACATGATTAAAATTTGATATTTATTTTTGTTTTTTGGGCTACACTTGGAAGTGTTCAGAGGCCACACCTGGTTCTGTTATTAGAGATCATTCCTGAAAGCGCCAGGATTTGAACCAGAGTCATGGACACAGTTGCTTGTTAAGGCAAGTGCCTTAACCTTTGTATTATCTCTCTCGCCTTTTTAACAGATACTTTGCCAAATACTCGCTAAAGACAAAAATTGGTAAATTTTGCTGTACCTTCACAAAAGCATATCATTAAGGTGATCTTTGCTGTTTTATTTTAATGTATATTTCTCATCATATGTGAACATTATCCTCACTCTAAGTCAGATGGAATAATTTATATTTTCATTCTTGAGAATGGCCTATTAATTACAGAAATCTTTCATTCGTTCATTCACTCACTTATTGGCAATGTTGGGGGATGGAATCTAGGGACTCAAACTCTGTCAGTGAGTCATAAGCCCTGCTCTGAAAACTCCTCAAAACTGAAAAATTCTGAAAACAATCTAGCACACTTTGGTGGTCCTTTCTTTTGGAGAAATAAAGTCTGATTTAAGAAAATAAATTAATGGAAATAGCCATTGGAAAAGAAAATCCCATGTTTATACAGACAAAAATCTAAGAGACCCCTCAAAGAAGAAATATAAAAATTGTAAAAATTTCCTTATGACTTTTTCCCACAGAGTTTGTGGGCTCTGGCTTCCATTCAATAATTTAGATTTTCTTGTTTTGTTTTGGGGCCACATGGCAGTGTTTATGCCTTATGAGTTCAGGGATTGTTCCTGGAAGGGCTCAGGAGACCATATGGGATGCCAAGGATAGAAACTTGGGTTGCCTACATGCAAAGCAAGCATTCTACCGACTGTACTCACTAATTTCTATTTTTGTATGTTTGGTCTTTGGTTTTTGAGCCATTTCCAGTGGTACTCAGAGGTTACTCCTGGCTCTAAACTCAAAAATTGCTCCTGGCAGCGTCAGGGGAACATATGGGTTGCCAAGAATTGAAGCTGGGTCCATCCCAGGTTGGCTGTATACAAGGCAAATGCCCTACTACTGTGCTATCTCTTGGCTCCATCTATTTTTGTATATTAATTATTGTACTTCCATTCTTAGGGAACCTCACTGACTATATTAAGCTAAAGAAAATCTCCTATATGATTTTGATAATTAAGCCTACTAGTGACTTTGGCATAAACTCTTAAAAGATGAATAAAATTATCAGATAATATATATATATATAATATATACACATATATATTTATATGTATAAAAACAGAGAAATATTATATGAACATGTGTCTGTGTAAAGATTATCTACTTGCTTTATTTGTTCACATATTCCATCTTCTTACCTAAACTCTGAGATTCTCATTTCTTCATTATTATGCAATTTTGTCAAAATCTGCCTGAAGAGTCCAGACAGCTATATTTATCATTAGACACCATGCTGTGCTACTACTTTGCTCTCTAATTTGTTATTTACCTCATAAAAAACTAACCTTATTGTGGTGTCTTAATTTCACTGTAATTTCTGCTAGATGGATTGACTTACTCAGGGAAGTTAGCTTTACTTGTCACGGTTTGAAGTCATGTTTGCCTGTACATGCAAAGATAGAATTTAGGCAAAGAGTAATCAGGATTTCCTGTCAGATAGCAGATGATGCCTGGGTTCTGACACTGGACTGTCAGGTTTAAATCTGGACTCCATTACTTCCACTACCTAATTGTTCTCTCTCTTTGGTAAACTGACAATACTTTGTTATCTATAAACTTGGAATCGTAAAAATTCCAAACATAGGGTTTCTATGAAGAGTAACAGAAATACTGCAGGTAAACTATTTAATATGAAGCCTAGGTAAAATATTTTTGAGTGGGGATGTGGCTCAGGTTGTAGAACACCTCAGATGCTTTTCCCCACTAGCATTTCTGGGAATGACCCCAGTGGTCCTTGAGTACTCATTAGGAATGGCCCACAGATGGAACTACAAAAGAACTAGTTTTCAAAACAACACAACAAAATAAAAAAAAACAAAACACAAAGGCTCATCATATAATCTCTCCTTTAAAGCCTGGTTAACTCTCTCCATTCATTTTAAACAGTAACTAATTTTCTAACCAATATGATCACTAAGATTTAGACCAAACTGTCATCTATAATTCGAAAGCAATCCAAAGAAATCACATTGATATAGATTTATGACAATGATTCTTTACATTTATGCATATAAGAACTTACCCCTTAATACCCAAATGGCACCATCCAGGCTTCCACTTTTTAGAAAAATATCTGCTGCAATATTTACTATTTGACATCTGGGTGCTAACTTCTCAGGCCCTATAAGTCCTTTCAAGCTTGTAAAATGTATTTTTAATTCATAGAGTTTATCTAAAACCTTCCTTCCCTAGAGAAAAAAAACAGTAACTGAGTAAGTAAAATCATTTAGATTAGAGATCATCAATCTAAGCTAAACTAATATAATTTTTACAATTTACATTTTATAAATAACACAGTATTGTCAGAGATTACTCAATTTATCAAAGTGATATAACAATGAATTAGCGGAAATAATGGAGGCCAGATTTAAACCTGACAGTCCAGTTGATGGGTGGACTCAACAGCCTATAAGAGACCTGCATTGCCACAAGGAGAATGAATTCTTTCATTCTCTGTATCACTCCATTCCTCAGTACTTCTTGACTACTTTGACTAGTCCTGTCCTTTATTTTATTGAATTCATAATTCTATTTGTCACCTCAGGGAAATCTAAAGAATGGTAGTACAGTAGATTACTTCTAGGTGAGATAACCCCAAAGACATTTATTTCTGAGGTTTATTTCACCTAGATAAATTGTATTTAGTGTTCTAGGTGATTTTTTTTTTGGGGGGGGGGAAGGCCTGGCTGTGGTCGGGAGTGACCCCTGGCAGAGCTCAAGATACCATGTATAGTGTCATAGTGCGTGGGATTCAAATTGGGGTGTGTAGGATACAAGGCAAGCTCCTTAACACCTTGTTTTATCATTCCATTGCTTTTTAAGGTATTCTCTAAGTAGTGAATATCCTATTTTATGAAAGGTATTGGTTTTATGGGCCCACAACTTGCTACATTCAGGGACCACTTCTGGTAAAATATGGGGTACCCAAGTGTTGCTGGAGACTGAATCTGGGTCAGTTGTATATAAGGTAAACACTTTATTCACTATGTCTTTTTTCTTTAATAATTTCTTTATGTAAGCACTGTGGTCGCAGAAATGTTTGTAGTTGAGTTTCAGTCATCAAATGTACACTAACTTTCACCAGTATAACCTTCCCATCACCAATGTTCCCCCTTTTCCTCCTCCCCAATCCTTGCCTGTCTCTGGAATAGGCATTCTACTTCTCTCTCATGAGCATTGTCCTGGCAGTTGTTAGTACAGTTGGTGCTCTTAACTGTGCTCAGCACTCTTTGTGGTGGGCTGGTCCTTACAGGCCTCATCTCTATAGTCTCTGGGTATTATTTCCATACTGTCTTTTATTTTTCTTATATGCCACAGATGAGACTATTCTGACTATCCCTCTACCATTCAGTCATTTCACTCAGCAAATCTCCATGTCCATTCATGTATAGGTAAATTTCATGCCTTCATTTTTCCTAACAGCTGCAGAGAATTTCATTGTGTAGATGTACCACCATTTCTTTAGCCATTCATCTGCTGTCAGGCACCTGGTTTGTTTCCAGATTCTGTAAATAGTACTGCAATGAACAGCTCAGAGGGCATTGTGGTGTTGTGTTCCTAAGGTATCTCCCAAGGAGTAGTATTGCTAGATCATATGGGAGCTCAATTTCCATTTTTTTTTTTTTGTGAGGACTATCCATATAGTTTTCCAGAAAGGCTGGACTAGATGGCATTTCCATCAGCAGTGAATGAGAGTTCCTTTCTTCCCACATCCACGCCAGCACTAGTTGTTCTTTTCCTTTGTGTTATGTACCAGTCTATGGTGTGAGGTGATACTTCACTGTTGTTTCAGTTTGCGTCTCTCTGATGATTAATGATATGGAACATATTTTCATGAGTCTTTATCCATCTATATTTCTTCTCTGAGGAAATGTCTGTTAATTTCTACTCCCCATTTTTTGATAAGGTCAGATTTTTTTCTTGTTAGGTTCTAACACTACCTTGTGTATCTCAAATATTAGCCTCTTCTCAGATGAGTATTGGGCGAATAGTTTCTCCCATTCCATGGGTGACTTTGTATCCTACTTACTGTTTCCTTTGAGGTACAAAAGCTTCTCAGTTTAATGTCCCATTTGCTTATATTTGCTTCCACTTGCTTAGACAGTGGTGTTTCCTTCTTGAAGATGTTTCAGGTCTGATGTCAATGTCTTTAATCTTTTTGATTTAACCTTTGTGTACAGTGTTAAAGAGAGGTTTGAGCTCATTTTTTTTGCATGTGGCTGACCAGTTGTCCCAACATCACTTGTCTTGAACTCTTTCAAAATTACAATGCTACTGATACTCAAGAGCTGGATATAAAGTCTTTTTTAAAAAAAATACTTTGGAATTATAAGTTGCTTATATATAACCTTAACCCAGATTTCCAAGTATTTTCTAACCATTATTCTTCAGAGAGAACAGGTCAGGCCATTTCCTTTTCACATTTGTGTAACAAACTATCTAGTGATTTACTGATCAGTTGGGGATTAATTTCGTCACTCATAATGGTTATTAGAACATATATATATTAGTTATTTAAATATATAATCTAAATCTGCTTAAAATTTAAAGAAAACACACTTTCTATGCCAAGTCAAAACAAATATTTAATGAAGTACCTTGAACCACTGCACCAGCTTGTGATAGAAATACATAACATTGATTCCGATTCTCCCCAGCAAAGTTTTATCTATTTCACTGTGTTGTGGATCTTTGGTAACTGAAACACAAAGTGAAAAATCACTAAAATTATGTAAAAGCAAGTTTATATAAAATTGTTGATATGTGGGGCTGGCGAGGTGGCACTAGAGGTAAGGTGTCTGCCTTGCAAGCGCTAGCCAAGGAAAGGACCAAGGTTCGATTCCCCCGGCGTCCCATATGGTCCCCCCAAGCCAGGGGCAATTTCTGAGTGCATAGCCAGGAATAACCCGAGCATCAAATGGGTGTGGCCCAAAAAAACAAAAAAAATTGTTGATATGTCTACAAGGATAAATGTTGAAAAATTATGATAGGTTAAATCTAGACTGTGAGCTGTTTATATTGCTTGGTAGTTAAGAATGATCATTCTTTTTGTTTTGTTTTGGATTTTGGTCCATATCTGGCAGTGCTGAGGGGTTACTTCTGACTTTGCTCAGAAATTACTTCTGGCAGGTTCAGAGGACCCTATGGAATACTGAGGGTTGAGTCTGGGTCAGCTGTGTGCAAGGTAAACACCCTACCTGCTATGCAATTGTTTTGGACCTCATAAATCTACTTTTAAAGTATTATTTGGGAAGAAAATTATTTGACACAGAGTTGTGATCTATACAATATGTAAAATAGTTACTATCTAATCCTTTACAGAAAGTTTGTTGGCCTCTGATAGAGAATATAGCTTAGAAGTGCTCATGTCCAAAATTGTCCCAAATGTATATGAATTTTGTTAACCTGTAGTAGTTAAGATATTAATTTTTAATAATTTAAAGATTCAGATGCACCCTTATAATTTGTTAAGAAGATCTACACCAATTTTAATGAAAATGACATGAATCATCAATTAATATTAACAATACCATTTTGACTTCTAATCAAGCTAATACATGAAAAACATCACAATAGTAAGCATCTAAAACTATTGTTAACTATTCCCAATGTTATAAATATTAAAAATTTTATACTTGAGCCTGGAGAGATAGCACAGCGGCATTTGCCTTGCAAGCAGCCAATCCAGGACCAAAGGTGGTTGGTTCGAATCCTGGTGTCCCATATGGTCCCCTGTGCCTGCCAGGAGCTATTTCTGAGCAGACAGCCAGGAGTAACCCTGAGCACTGCCGGGTGTGGCCCAAAAACCAAAAAAAAAAAAAATTTTTTTTATACTCTAGTTAAAAACATAATCTCATACTAATGCACAAAATTCAGACTGAAATAGTGACATTTTACCTGTATCAGCAAATTCACAAAATGGAACACCTGGTTTCTCTTCTTCACAGTCTTTTGTTAGTATTTCAGTCACGTAAGTACAAAATCTCTGGAAATCTGCAAAATTTTCACAGCCCATTTTCACACTAATGTAAATATTTCCCAATTTGGTCCAGTCTCCTTTTTGTTTACAATGCTATCAAAATCATTAAAAACAAAACAAAAAAAGAAGGCTGTCATTTATACAAATGTTACAGGGAAGTTACGTAAGTCAGTATATATATATATACATATATATGCATATATAATATAAATGATCTCTGATAATCTTGAAAATTTACTGTCAAATTTTATAACATGTTACTGGATGATTTATTTCTCTGATAACAGCAACATCCTTTTCAGTTCAAGATAGCAATGGACATTTGTTTTACCTAGTTTTCAGTGTTCTAAGTGATGTCATTCCTAAACATAAACAATGTAGATAAAAGTTTTGTGAAGAACAGATAATTAGCAGGAAGGCATATGCTCTTTCAAGAGTAATACTTCATTTTATTGCTTTTTGAGATCATATTTTACTATTATATGGCAATTCATAATTTGAGGCCCTTTAAAATCATTTTAAGTATTATGTTTTTTTCCTAGAAAGGAAATTACAAGAGATAAACTTTAGCAAACTTACTTAATTTACTATTTTCTACTATATTCTAAACAAAAACAGTTTCAAGGATATATTGATTAAAAACTAGAATAGTCACTAGAGGAATACAAATGTTCTTAAATTAAAAAGTAAAATCATCCTGAAAGACTTTTATTTCTTACATTCTAAATGTTTGGAGAGTGCTCTTCCTCTCTCCCCTTCCCTTTCTCCTTCCTCCCCACAACACACAGTTGGGCCCAGGCAGATATCTCAAAGGGTTTGCATACATTATTTACATGCATGAGTCACATTAGACTCAGTTTGGTGCTACATGGTATCATGAGCACTGTCAGAAGACCATTAAGTATTGAACCAGAAGTAGCCTGAGAATGCCAAGGTGGATCAAATATCCCCCCAATAAAGACTCTAGATTATTATATGGTTACCAATAAACACAATTTAAGGTTGAAAATATTTCTAGAATTCTTTTTAGAATGGTTCACAACCTAGTAATCATATTTTCATTTCAAAGTATTAATTTGCTATATTCTTAAAAAATAAAACTCAAACTTCTTTCCCTAAAATAATGGTTATTTGCCTAGATTTCTTTGCTATGAGTTTCCAACAAAATGATAAAAATTTTCATACCTCTATTTCCTTCAAGGATGCTTCTAACTCACTTTTCCAGGTCTTTTTAAATGGCCTCAACTGTATCCTTTAACAACATAAAAGAATTATGTTTACCCTCTAAAACGTTTCTACTGTTTCTAATTCATTTGTTTTACAGTTTACACCTAAAATACTGAAGGTTAAAAAAAATTCCACATGAAGCTACACTTCAAGTCTAACTTAAAGACAGAGAATGACAAAGTTTCAAAATAATTGTGAACATGACGAACACATTTAAATCTTTAGGCTCTTATTGAACCAAAGATATGTCTGGACAAGAATTTCTTGTGGGGGCACTTAGGACTCTTTAGCATTATTTGGGAAATCTACCACATAAACCCCAACTAAAATATTATGAAACAAGGTAGAAAAATGGGGGTAATTAGTACATGAACAATTTATAATATAGTCCTCAAATATATGAAAAGGAAGTTTTCATGTATAAAAGTTTCATGTATTTCTGCTCTACTATTCTTGATGAATATTTGGCAAGATCAAATATAATTTTTTCTTAGTATTTTAGTATATGCTAATTTTAGATTATCAGGTATTTTCAAAATTACGAAACTGGGTACTTTTCTTTCTTTTTTGGGGGGTCACATCTGGTGGCACTCAGGGGTTACTCCTGGCTCTGCTCTCAGAAGTCGCTTCTGGCAGGTATGGGGGACCATATGGGATGCAAGGGATTAGAAATACTGTCTGTTCGAATCAGCTGCATACAAGACAAACGCCCTACTGCTGTGCTCTCTCTCCAGCCCCTGAACTGGGTACTTTTTATCCAGCTTCCTTCACTGATTATATTTAGTACATTATCAAACTCAGAAATCTACACTGAATGTCTTACTCAATTTCCACCATTATTCACTCACACTCATTGTATGTGTGTCATTCTATGCATTTTTACTTATGTATAGATGTATATACTATACTACCATCACCATACAGAAGATCAGAACATTCCATGACCACTAAGGAACTTTTTCATGCAATACTTTTATATTCTATATATATTATTATATAATGAAGACATAAAATATATATGACTTATGATATATATTATACATATCCCATATATTATATATACCCATCTATTGTTCTGTTAACCACTAATCAATTATCCATGCCTTTAGCTGTCTCACTTTGAAACTGTTCCATAAGGGGAACTGTGCAGCTGGTGTCCTTTAAGACTGGTTTCTAAATTTGTTTATAGTTATGGCTATGTAAGTCTCTCTTTCAAACAGGAACACACATACATACATATACAGAATTTTGTACAAGTATAATTTCAAGGCTGTTGGTTTGTATACTTATCAAAATAAGTTAGAACAAAATTTGTTTAGGAGTCTTCACAGAAGAAATTGTGCCTTCTTTAAAAAGACTGGGGAGGGATGAAGCCAAGAGCTTGGTCAAGAGACTTTTTCCCTCTCCCCATTGACCCCCAGAGCAACTGGAATTGGGAGTTGCTTCCTTCTCCACTTGGCCCAGATTCAAAACATACTATTAGGGTTTCAAGTAAGAGCCAAACTTTGCTTAGGTTCACTGCTGATAGCAGGGCAAAGGGGGGAGGAAATGAGGCCTCATAGGAGCATAAAACTTCTCCATTTAGTTTACAAGATCTAGGTCACTGTTCAAATTGGGATTGATAGGAGACAAGGCAAGCACCTTAAACCCCGGACTACTTCTTTAGCCCCATCAGTTTTTTTTGTTTTGTTTTGTTTTTTGGGCCACACCCGGCGGTGCTCAGGGGTTACTCCTGGCTGTCTGCTCAGAAATAGCTCCTGGCAGGCATGGGGGACCATATGGGACACCGGGATTTGAACCAACCACCTTTGGTCCTGGATCGGCTGTTTGCAAGGCAAACGCCGCTGTGCTATCTCTCTGGGCCCAGCCCCATCAGTTTTTAATTATACTTTTTTTTTTTTTCAGTTTGGTGGCTATGTCCAGTAGGGTTACTTCTGGCAGTGCTCAGGGATGTGGTGCCAGGAATCAACTGGAGCCAGCCATATGGAACAAAAAAGTGCCTTAACCCTTGTATTATCTCTCCAGCCATAGTTTTAATTTTTTTAAATTGTAGTTTAATATGGTCACGATAATGTTAATTTCCCTGGATTTGGTGTACAATTTGCACCTCTCACTATCACCAAATGCCCAAGATCCTTTACTACTATCCTTACATCTATTTTGCCTCTAACCCCACCTACCCCTGAAAACTTGGTAATCTCCATTTTGCAATCAAAGCCAGTGGCTATATTATCATTTTGGCTTGCACTTTCCTGATAATGTGAGGAATATTTTTTCATATGCTCACTACCAAACATGTACTCTGGAGAGGTCTCTATCACTTCTCATTTTTGATTTTTTTTTGGAGGGAGGTTATTGTTCTGTTGGACTTTTTGAGTGCTTTTTGTATCTTTAATATCAGCCCTTTATGATGTGCATTTTTTTTTGTTGGCATTCTTGAGTCACACCTGAATGTGCTTTCAAGATGGTATGTGGTTTTGTGAATTGACCTGGGGCTAGCTATGTGCAAGGCAAGCACTTTATTCCCTGCATCATCTTCTTGGTCCTGGTGTGTGCAAACATTATCTTCCATCAGTAGAGTGTATTATCCTTTCAGTCTGAGTCTTTTGTCATGCAAAATCTTTTTAGTTTGATAAGAGTCCCATTGGTTAATTTTGTTGCTGTTGTCTTTGTCAAAGGAATGAGATCAATCAAAACTCTGAGGTCTAGATCTTGGAGAGCTTTATCTATGATTTCATTAACATATTTTATAGATTATATCTCAGATATCAAGATCTTTAATGCACTTTAACTTTCATGTATGGTGTGAGATACAGAACCCATTTCATTTCTTTGCACTTGATTATCAGTTTTCTCAACACTATTTTCTTTGAAGAGGCTTTCATTGTTCCACTTTATGTACCCAGTTCCTTTGTCATAGATTAACTGCCAATATATGTGGGTGTGTAGTCTCTATGGTCACAATTCTATTTTCTCTATTATCTCAAAGTTTGTCTGTAACCTAATAACAAAACATTCTGAGTATAATTTTATAGTGATTTTAAAATCAGGGAATACAATATCTACCATTATTTTTCTGAGTTTTTAAAGGAAGCTGTCAACATGATTCCCTTTTATCTGATCAATGTATGAATATTTTCACTACATCTCCACTGGCATCACTATGAACACTATTACTTTCCTAGAAACACTGAGGTCTAACCGACAAAAGAGGGACGTTAAGCCATTGGTGGAGAAATGATGACACAGGGTAGCTTTGAAGTTGGAATACTAAGTGCCTGAAATTGTGTTGTTTTTCAAATTACCCCATGCCTAAAATAATTTTTATAATTGTGTATATTTGGGGCCGAGTGGTGGCACAGGTGGTAGGTAGGACATTTGCCTTGTGGGCACTAAACTAGGAAGGACCATGGTTCGACCCTCTGGTATCCCATATGGTCCCCCAAGCCAGGAGCGATTTCTGAGCGCATAGCCAGGAGTAACCCCTGAGCATCACCGGGTGTGGCCCAAAAACAAAACAAAAAAACTGTATATATTTGACATTGGTGGAGGAAGGTTGGTGGGATTGGCCCTGATACATTGTATATCTGAAACCTAAGTATGAATAACTTTTCAAATAAAAGTGGTTTCAATAAAGTGATATATATTTGAATTATAAAACATTAAATCTAAATACATGCAGAAATATCTTGAGAAATCAACTGAATTAGCATAACTATTACCTCACCTAGTTACTTTTTATGAAGGGTGAAAGCATGATATTCTCAGCAAATATACAGGTAGATGAAACATAATGCATTATTGACATTCAGCATATATTCCTACACATATTAATTTTATAGCTACAAGTTTATGTCCTTTGACCCAATCTCTCCCCATTTGCCTTACTCTTCAGCCTTTGATAACCATCATTTTAATGTTGGGTTTTGAGTCTTTCACATTCCATATATAAATGAGACAGAGATTTGTTATCCTTTATTTTAATATACTTCGTTTAGTATAATGATTTTTAGGTTTACCCACTTCATGAATGCTAACATTTCTTTTTAAAAGGTTGAATGATATTTTACTGTAATCTATAGCATAATTCAGCTTTTTCTTTCTTGCTCAACATTACTTTAGATAATCATTATATTTTGTGGTTTTAAATAACTTGTTCTTTCTAGGCCATATATATAGCATAGTTTGGGGGAACCATGTGGTGCTGGGAAATGACCTTGGGTTTCTGCATCAAAAGTACACACTTCAATTCCTTGAACTATCTCCTTTCTGGTTCCCACAGGACCTTTTTTTTGGTTTTTGGGTTACACCCGGCAGTGCTCAGGGGTTATTCCTGGCTCCACGCTCAGAAATTGCTCCTGGCAGGCACGGGGGACCATATGTGATGCTGGGATTTGAACCAATGATCTTCTGCATGAAAGGCAAATGCCTTACCTCCATGCTATCTCTCTGCCCCGCCCCCCCAGGACTTTTGAAATTGTTTTCAGTCTGTGAAAAACATTAAAATTTAAATGGGAATAGAAACAAATCTACAGATCACCACTGGTTTGTTTTAATATATTAAGTTTTCCAACTATGAGAAAAGGATATGTATTTCCATTTACTTGAATTTCTTTTATAAAGTTCTGTAGTTTTGAGAGTATAATTATTTCACCTTCTTAAGTTTATTCCTAAGTGGTTTGTTTTGTTTTTTTGGGCCACCCCATTGACACTCAGGGGTTACTCCTGGCTATGCGCTCATAAATCGCTCCTGGCTTGGGGGGACCATATGGGACGCCGGGGGATCAAACCTCGGTCTGTCCTAGGTTAGCACGAGCGCAAGGTAGATGCCTTACCTCTAGCGCCACTGCTCCAGCCCCACAACTGTTTTTTTTTTTAATGCTACTGCAAAATATTTCCTTTATTCTTTCTTGAACATTTCGCTGTTGATGTACAGAAATGCAATGGATTTTTGTATATCAATATTTTGTCCTGAAACTTTTATGCTCTTTTCTTTTTCTCCAAACTGATGATCTCAGGGGTTACTTCTAGCACTATATTCAGGAGCCACTTGTATTAGTGCTCAAGGACCATATGGGATGTCAGGGATTGAAACTACTGTGTTGGCTTTATGCAAGGCAAGAACCTTATCTATTGTACTAGCTCTTTAACCCCAGCTTTTATCATTATTTCTAAGTTTGTGCTGTAGTCTGGGATTTTCTTTATTTCTAAGTTTGTGCTGTAGTCTGGGATTTTCTTTCTTCCTTATTTTTTTTTTTTGGGCCACACCCGGTGGTGCTCAGAGGTTACTCCTGGCTCTGCACTCAGAAATTGCTTCTGGCAGGCTCAGGGGATCATATGGGTTGCTGGGGATTGAACCCAGGTAGGCCACATGCAAGGCAAATGCCCTATCCGCTATCATTCCAGCCTGAGTCTCGGATTTTAACATCATGATGTCATCTACCAAACTGCAGGGACAATTTTACGTTTTTCTTGTTGATTTAGATATAATCTATTGGTCTTTTCTAATGCCCAGTTGTGCCTAGGGCTTACTCATGGTCCAGCACTCAGGAATTAGTCCTTATTAGCTTAGGGGAATATATAGGATATTGGAGATCAGATGTAGGCCAGTTGCATATAAGGCAAGTCAGCTGTACTACTATCTTTCGAGCCTCTTACAATACTATTTTCAATAGAAGTGATATGATCAGACACTCATGTCGAAGAACACTGCTTCTATTTCCAAATTGTTGAGGTTTTATTATAAAAGATGGTAAACTTTGTAAAATGTTTTATCTGCACTTACTAAGATAATCAAGATAATTAAACTTCATTCCATTAATGTAAAATATCATATATTTACTTATTTGTAAACTGAATATCCTTATATCCCAGGGATAAATTCAGCATGTTCTGATGCACAATATGTTACTGTATGTTTGTTTGTGTATATTTGTATTTATGTAGTTCAAGTATTTTTATAATTAGACTCATTAGAAATATTAGATTTGCCTTCTTTTGGGAAGGATTTGGGTCACCTCTAGAAGCGCTCAGGGTTACTCCTGCCTCTGTGTTCAGAAATTACTTCTGGCAGGCTCAGGGGACCTTATGGGATGCTGGGGATTGAACCTGGGTTGACCATATGCAAGCCAAATGTGGATACGCTGTGCTATTGCTCTGGCTCCATGGATCTGTCATTTTTTGAGGTACTGTGATTTGTAGTAGTATTAATACTTGTTTAAGGCATACAAAGTTACTGCACCATACCAACCACCAGAGTGCCAATTTTCTTCTCCACAGTCTTACCACCAAATCTTGCCTGCATTTATATGATTAATCTTTGACATTCATTCTTTGTCAGATTTAACAGTCTGTGAATATTTTCTCCCATTCACTAGGGAGTCTTTTATTTTAGCAGTGATTCTTTTGTAGTGCAGAAACTCTGGTTAAATGTACTACTATTCATTTTTAACTTTACTTTTCTTTTCCAATGGTGTCAAATCATTGAAGTTGCTTTTCAAGTCAATGCTATGGAAAACTGTATTAACATTTTCCATGATAAAGTCTACGAATTAGGTTCTAATATGAAGGTCTTGAATTCACTACATTTTTTGAGCCACACCCAGTGGCATTCAGGAGTCATTCCTGATTCTTCACTCAGATATTACTTCTGGCAGGCTTGAGGGGTGTAAGGAATACCAGGGATTGAACCCAGATTGGCTGCATGCAAGACAAATGCCCTACCCACTTGCTATCACCCCAACCCATTTAATTCACTTTTAATAAACGTTTGTGTGTAGCGTGATAGGATCAAATTTATTTTTGTTTTAAAATTTTAGTTTTCCTAAACGTAATTTGTTGAAGAAGATTCTTTTCTACACTTAATGCACCTAGTTCCTCATTAATTTTGCTGTCCATATATCAAAGGGTTTACTTCTGGGCTCTAACTTCTATTCAATCTGTTTGAGTGTAAATCTCATTTTTACAGTATAAAACTCCTAATTATAGTTTTATGATATAATTTAAGGCTAGAGAGTACAATGTCTCCAATATTTCTCAGAAATGCTTTTATTATTTGAGGGAGTTTTATGGCTCCACAAAATTTTTGTAGTATTCTATCCATATTTCACCATATAACTGTTGCACCATTTTTTGGGTGCAAATTTTAGCTTATAACCTTTGACTGCATAATCACCACATGGAACACGTCACTTAAAAGGTCAATAAAACAGTAAAGTAGTATATTTCTAGGAATTTGCCCATTTCCTTCTTTTTTTTTTTTTTTTTTGCAGGGTGGGAGAGAACTATAGCTAGTGATGGTCAGGGCTTATTTCTAGCTCTGTGTTCAGGAACCACTGTTAACAGTGGTGCCAGGGGAACGATCTGGTGTGCCAAAAATTGAATTTGGGTACATTACAGCGAGACAAGAATCCTGTCTGCTGTACTTTCTTCTCCTCTATCCATTTATTCTGTTTCTTAGTATATTTGTTCACAGCAGTCACTTATAATCTTTTGTATAAAATACGTCACTTAACAGGGACTGGTTATGAAAATGTCTAGGGGATTTTGTACTTATGTGAATGTCACAGAATGTATGTCAGTCTACAAGTATCACTTCACTATTTCAATGGTATAGCAATTTAAGAGAACAACTGAAAAAACGAGTGAACAACTTCTTGCAATGTGAGTTCTATAATATAGCTGCTACTGCCCTAATATTAAGGTTTCAGCAGATGGCTGAGATGAAGAATGATAGCACTTAAAAATTATTGATATCCTTTTCTTAATGTAGATTGTATCCCTGAAAATAAGACAAACTGCGTTTTTCTCATTTTATATTTCCTAAGTAGTCTCAATGTGATTTAAATGTCAGTTTTTAATAAACATTGTTAGTAAAGAAATTTAAAAATCATAGAATTAAAAATGTTGGTACCTGAAGTTAATATCAGGGTTACAACTGCCTATGTGAAACAACACACAGAATGCTAGATAAAAACTCATAGGCATATCACAGGTTATTTTCATTTTCAAAAGTGTCATCTGTCAGATATTATTGAATGAATACTATTAACTCTGCTTGATCAATCTATTAATTAATTTTATTTCAAGTGTGATATTAACCTATTTCTTCTGGACTACAAATACTGAAGCAAGAAAATCTGTGTACTTCTCTACTAGCTTGCGTGTGTGCGCGTGCGTGTCTAGCAATGCTCAAGGGGTGTGTGTGTGTGTGTGTGTGTGTGTGTGTGTGTGTGTGTGTGTGTGTGTGTCTAGCAATGCTCGAGGGTTACTCCTGGCTATGCACTCAGGGACATTCTTGGAGGTGCTCAGAGATTGAACCTGGGTTGTGTGTGTGTGTGTGCAGAGATTGAAGTTGGGTGTGTGTGTGTGCTCAGAGATTGAACCTGTGTGTGTGTGCGCAGAGATTGAAGTTGGGTGTGTGTGTGTGCTCAGATTGTACCTGTGTGTGTGCGTGTGCTCAGATTGTACCTGTGTGTGTATGTGCTCAGAGATTGAACGTGTGTGTGTGTGTGTGTGTGTGTGTGTGTGCAGAGATTGAACCTGGGCTGGGTGTGTGTGTGTGCTCAGAGATTGAACCTGGGTTGTGTGTGTGTGTGTGTGTGGGTGTGGGTGTGCGTGCACGCTCGCTTAAGGGTTATCCTGGCTATGCACTCAGGGACATTCCTGGAGGTGCTCAGAGATTGAACCTGGGTTGGTTAGGTTCAAAGCAAACGCACTGACCTGTTGTGCTATTGTTCTGGTCCCATAAGGCCATATCCCCAGCATGGGCCTCTTAAGCACTGCCAGAAGTAGCTCTGGTGATCCCCAGCACTGTTGGGCCTAAATTACCATATCAGCAGGCTCAAACACAGAACCATCACGCATGCATAACTGGGTTTAGTATTACTGGAAGATGTTTCCAGATCTCCTGAGTATTGCTTGGGAGGTTTCTCTCTTAAAAAGATAGCTGTTGAAGTTTTTTGGGTGTCCACAAGAACTCTGGTGATAAAGGTACTTGTACTTAAAATTTGTACACTTTTCTCTACACAACAAACAAGAAATGAAAATATCATGGATTTCCTTTTTCTCAACACTAATATATATATATTTTTTTTAGTTTTTTTAGTATTTGGGCCACACCCAGTGGTGCTCAGGGGTTACTCCTGGCTGTCTGCTCAGAAATAGCTCCTGGCAGGCACGGGGTGACCATATGGGACACCGGGATTCGAACCAACCACCTTTGGTCCTGGATCGGCTGCTTGCAAGGCAAACGCCACTGTGCTATCTCTCCGGGCCCTCAACACTAATATTAAATGGTACTTTATTCTGTTACATATTTTTTTACAAGTTCTCTGGAAGTTCATAAAGCTGAAGTAAATAAGAGAAAAAATCTGGCAGTATTCTACTATTTTTAGCAATCTGACAAAAAAAGAAAATAGAACAATTAAGGTAATTTTTATATACAGAAAGAATGCAATAAGTGGAATTAAGTTGTTAAATAGTAGATAAGAGATTCCTTCAACACAATCTTCCAGTCAGTCAGATGAAATCAGGTTCTAAGAATGAGATGTCAAGGTTCCCCAGGAGAATCAACCAGAGGAAGCTCAACTAAAGTCAACACACCAGGGCAGAGCTAAGAGGTGGGAGAGGGGCTTATTATAGGGGATGACTAAGTATTTGGACATACAGTAGTAAGTGCTCTGCCTCTTATAATTTATGAGTCCTAATGAAAACACATAGAGCATAGCTTGAATTATGGTACCTTTTCTTACCTTGATTTTATTTCTAAAACTGTAGCTATTTCTTCTTTGGAAGCCTGCACTTGGTATAAAAGCTTAACAATATAGTCAAAGTGTTCTGAGTCAAGCACCATCCCAGCTTCTACAAGCTTAGAAAAGAACACAAATTTAGTTGTTCTTAAAAAAACAACATGAGGGAGCTTAAAACCAAAGTGTATGCAACAATTGAGACTAATCCCAAAAATAAAACATGGAGACAAGTAGAATTAAAACTTATTAAAAGTTTTTGAAACCTATTTCCTCAAACATGTGAGAACCACGTTAGGTTATCCTATCTCAAAATGTAAAAATAAAAATGGAAATAAGTTTGAATTAAACACAAGCATATTTGGGTTTACAGAAGATAGCTCAAAAGGTTGAAACACATATCTGGCATGTGTAAGGTCCTACATTAGCTCATTACTTTTATTAGTTATCATTTAGATCCCTGATACCACATGACTCCCCAAGCATCATTAAGGATATATCTCTTAGCACTTCACTGAATAAACAGGCATGTGAAGCAGGCTGAATATCTCTGGTAGTAAGTAGGTCCAGAGTCTCCTCAGTACTAATTGAATCCCCCCCCCCACAAAAGAAATAAAACTTCTGTTCTCCAGTTATTCCACTTATTTGTATCTCCTGTTTGGTAGTCATCTGTCTTATGGTATAGCTCTGGTGTGACTATGAACTTCCTAAGAGAATCAGTTTTCAACAACTACCATAAGTGATTAATAATTTATGATTAAACAAATTCTAGGCAAAGGATTGCAGGGATAGATCAAAAGACTGCACAGAAATCCGGTGTTCAATCTCTGATGCTGCATAGACCTGGAACACTTCTGGGAGAGATCCTCAGCACCAGGCTGTAAATAATCCCTGAGTAACCCACTACTAATGGCTTTTCTTTTTTTTTTTTTTGGTTTTTAGGCCACACCCAGTGACGCTCAGGGGTTACTCCTGGCTATGCGCTCAGAAGTCGCTCCTGGCTTTGGGGGACCATATGGGACACCGGGGGATCGAACCGCGGTTCGTCCTAGGCTAGCGCTGGCAAGGCAGACACCTTGCCTTTAGCACCACCGCCCGGCCCCTACTAATGGCTTTTCTAAAAAGTTTTCTAGGCAAGCGACTCTGTCAAGTTTTACAACGTGGAACTAAAATTGTTCACCAAAATATTTGTTCAACTGTTACAGTGGTTCAAATGCTACTCCTAAATGTGGGTCTACTATTAGAACTATTCTGAAGTAGATGAGTAAATAGGTTGAGTAAAATGCCAGGAAGCAGTTAAAAATTAATATATTGTTTTTCTTTTTTATATCTTTTTATCTTCTTAAAATTAATGTGATTTAAATTTCATATACATACACACATAATTAGGTTTTGGGGCCATACCTGGCTGTGTTCAGGGGTTACTCCTGGAGGGCTCAGAAGATCATATTGGATGTTTGGGATCGAATCCAGGTTGGCAGTGTGCAAGAAAAATGCCCTACCCATTGTGCTATGACTCTGGTGCCAAAATTTCATATATTTTCAGCCATAAAATTCTTTTTTTTGGTCTTGTTTTTATGGGCCACACCTGGTGATGCTCTGAGGTTACTCTTGCTGTATGCTCAGAAATTGCTCCTGGCTTTGAGGACCAAATGGGATACTGGGGATCAAATGGAGGTCTGTCCTGGGTTGGCCATGTGCAAGCTATCTCTTTGGCCCCACCATAAAATTATTTTGTATCAAATGTGAAATTTATTTATAGTCACTGCATTTCTCTTTGTTTTGGTCATGATTTTAAAAATATATTTATTTGCCTATTTATTTTTGTTATAATTACCTAAAATCTCTTTGGAAAAAAGGTAACTGACATGAGAATAATTAAGAAATAATTAAGAAATCAAAAGTCAACTGGGAGTGCTTAGGACTATTAACTTAAGGCAGAGTTATGGCAGTCACTGAAGTTGGTTGATAAATATTACTACAGAAGAAAAAGAACGTTTGTTTTCTTTTTTCTTTTCTGTTTTTGGACCATACCTCGAAGTTCTATGGGTTTATCCTGGTATCTGTGGTCAGGGTTCATGCCTGGTGAAGATCAGGGGACCATATTGGTGTCAGAGATCTTTAACCATTGTATTATCACTCCAGCCCACAAAAATATCATTTCTTAAAAGGATTCTTTTATAATAAGTGGGGCTCATTGTTGAGAGTTTTGCTTTTCATGTTTCAACCCTAAGTTTGCTCTAAAACCATAAAAAAAAATAACAATTATAGGGACCGGAGTAATAGCACAGTGGTAGGGCATTAGTCTTGAATGCAGCTGACCTGGGACAGACCCGGATTCAATTCCTGGCATCCCATATGGTCCCCTGAATTTGCCAGGAGCGATATCTGCGTGCAGAGCCAGGAGTAACTCTGAGTGCTACCAGGTATGACCCAGAAACCAAAAAAAATCCAAAAACAAACAAAAACACCCCCCAAAAACAATTAAATGTGAAAATTATTTTTGAGATATTTACTATTAAAATAACAATTTGTATACCTTGCAAAAGAGATCAATTATAGCAGGTACAGCATTCCTTAATTTCATGGCTGCCACGTGCTCAAATAATTTTAGTAATATTTTCAGAGCAGGCTGGATAAAACAACAAAAAAATTCAACTTATTTCACATCTTCTTTTAGTACACCTTAAGTTTCTCAAATTTGTTTATGCTGAAAAACGTAAGTGTCTCTAGAAAGTATACAACAAGTAAATTTTACATCTAAATTATGGGATCAATATAAAAAATTAAGAATATAAAATTTTTTGGGGGTTACTTACCACTATTTTAATGATTAGGCTGAGATTCACTACCTGAAATACTTCTTTCAATAAGCTGTGTTTGAGTAAAGAATTTAGAAGGTCATTTAGTACTTGTAAATCGAAGTGTATACCTGGAGGAAATTTTCTGTAATATTCCATAAAAATATTTACTGAAAGTAAAAAAAATATATTAAGTTATTTTCTACTTTAAGATTTTTTCTATATTTATAAACTAATACATTTTTGAACCTAGTATCAGAAATATTTAATAAAAATTAATTATAACAAAAGTTTAATGGTCATCTTTGGGGGGTCACACCTGGTGGCCCTCAGGGGTTACTCTTGGCTCTGCACTCAGGAATTACTCCTCGCAGGCACAGGGGACCATGTGGGATGCCGGGATTCAACCACCTTTGGTCCTGAATCAGCTGTGTGCAAGGCAAACACCCTATTGCTGCACTCTCTCTCCAGCCCATAATGGCCACAAATTTTAAAGAAATCCTGGCATATTAGACACTAACCTGGGGGCTAATTTGTGCTATTTATAAAAGAAATAGGTTCAAACTTCTTCATAAATCATGGTCCCAATATAAAATCTTGGGAAGCTATAATCTCATGTCTTTTAGGCCATGTCCAAGCCACATAAAGGAAACTGTACAATTGGGGTTGGGTATAGAGTATTTTGATATATGAGTTTGACATTCTTTTCTTTTTTGTCTCCTAATTCACAATACAGACCAGGCAAAGGGCCTGTGTTGAGGTGTATATGGTGTATAAAGTTTGACATTCTTGTTCAAACCCATGTGGCTATACTTTTCATTCTAGTTATGAACATTCTATTAAAAACTATAAGATTAATTTCCTAAAAGAGTAATTTCAATTTATTTACTTGATTTTTATACAACACGACCATTTTTCCCACTAATTTTACTTATTAAGTGAAATTACTATTTTTTATCATTCCAAAATTATCAAATGTCAAAATCTGTAAACCTAAATTGAAACTGTTTTATTTCATAAATTATTTTATTTCTATCAAAAATATTTAACTTGGTGTTGCTTATAGAAGTAGCTAATAATAAAATTCAATAGCAGAATGAAAAATTAATGCTTAACTTTAAATATAATGCAGTATATCATGATTCATATTTATTCTGAAGATTATTTATGCTCAACTGATTTTAATGGCAAAACCCTAGTTTAGTCACTTGCACTGCCTATGGTCCCCTAAGCACAGAACTAGGAATAAACCCCTTAGTATTATGAGAATAAGCCCTGAGGTATGTGCTCCTCCCCAACAAAAATTTTGTGGTATATATATCAATATGAAATATTACTTATTAGGGGCTAGAGTGATAACACAATGGTAGGGAGTTTGCCTTGTACATGGCTGAGCCAAGATGGATGTTGGTTTGAATCCTGGCATTCCATATGGTCCCCTGAGCCTGCTAGGACCAATTTCTGAGTGCAGAGTAAAGAGTGCTGCTGGGTATGGCCCAAAAAACTAATGAACAAAAGAGAGAGAGAAAGAAAAAGAAAGATAACTTATCAGAAAAAATAGAAGTTGTAGAGTTTTGCTTACTAATTATAATTTTTTTTCTGTAAGATTCAATGCTGTCCCTAAAAGGATATATATGGTGTTTTTCAAATAAATAGATCAAACACTACTAAAATTCATATAGAATAAATTTTCACAAATAGCTAAAACAATCCTTGAAAATTTCCCCAACTTCAAACAATACTACAAAGTGGTAGTAAATAAAATGTTATGGTATTGGAATAAAGACAAACCCTCAGATCTGTGGAATAGAATGGAATATCCTGAAACACTGAATATCCTGATCCCTAGGTATAAGTTAATTTTTGATAAAGGAACAAGAAATATGAAATGGAGCAAGGAAAGCCTCTTCAAGTGGTGCCTGAAAACTGGTCAATTATGTACAGGAAAACGAACTCAGACCTTTTTCTAATTCCATGAACAAAAGTTAAATCTAAATCGACTAAAGACCTTTATATCAAGCCTGAAACCATAAGGTACATGGAAGTAAACATAGGAATTCTCCATGATGGTGAAGCTAACGACAGCTTCAAGGATGAAATACCACTCACCAAGCAAGTGGAAACAAAGATAAACAAATGGCATTACATTAATTTAAGAAGCTTCTGCACTTCAGTGGTAACACCTAATCTTATCCACCAGGCCAGAAAATATCAAAGGCAATAATGACCAGGATGCAAAGACTGCCCACAGAATGGGAGTAATTATTCAGCCAATATCCATCTGATAATATCTAATATATCAATGATCTAATATTAGATATTATATATTGGTATATATTGATATCTAAAAACATCCAATCATATCCAAAAACAAGAAAAGATGAACAGAAACTTCCTTAAGAAAAAAATACAGGGGCCGGAGAGGTGGTGCTAGAGGTAAGGCATCTGCCTTGCTCGTGCTAGCCTAGGACAGACTTTGGTTCGATCCTCTGGCGTCCCATATGGCACCCCCCCAAGCCAGGAGCAATTTCTTTTTTTTTTTATTAAATTTTTCTTTTTGGGGTTTTTGGGTCACACCCGGCAGTGCTCAGGGGTTACTCCTGGCTCCATGCTCAGAAATTGCTCCTGGCAGGCACGGGGGACCATATGGGACGCCAGGATTCGAACCGATGACCTTCTGCATGAAAGGCAAATGCCTTTCCTCCATGCTATCTCTCCGGCCCCAGGAGCAATTTCTGAGCGCATAGCCAGGAGTAACTCATGAGCGTCAAACAGGCGTTGCCCAAAAAACCAAAATAATAATAATAATAAAAAGAAAAAAGAAAAAGAAAAAGAAAAGAATACAAATGGCTAAAAGGCACATAAAAATATTCCACATCTTTAATCATCAGGGAGATGCTAATCAAAACAACAATGAGGTATCATCTCACACCACAGAGACTGGTACACATCAAAAAGAACAAGAACAACCAGTGCTGGTGTGAATGTAGGGAAAAAGAGACTCTCATTAACTGTTGGTGAGAATGTAGATTGGTTTAACCTTTTTGGAAAACTATATGGACATTCTTTTTTTTTTTTTTTTTTTTTTTTTTTTTTTTTTTTTTTTTTTGGGCCACACCCTGTGACGCTCAGGGTATATGGACATTCTTAAAAATTCTAGCAATTGAGTTTCCATTCTACTCATAATACTGGAAACAATTCAAAAGTGCCTGAGAAAAGATGAGTGATCAAGAAACTATGATACACAGTGTCCCATAAGGTTCCCCAAGCCAGGAGTGATTTCCATGCGCATAGCCAGAAGTAACCCCTGAGTGTCACCGGGTGTGGCCCAAAAAGCAAAAACAAAACAAAACAAAACAAAACTATGATACATCTGTACAATGGAATATTATGTAACTGTCAGAAAAAAAGTCATGAAATTTGGTTATACATCGATAGATATGAGAGTATCATGCTGAGTTATATGAGTCAGAAGGAGAGAGATAGACATAGACTCATTATCTGCAAGATATATTTAAAAAAACCCCAAAACAATAGAAATGATGGGTGGGAAGTACAGTTAAAACAAAGAAGATACCACTATGACAATAACAGTTGGAAATGATCACTCTGTACAGGGACTAGAAATTGAAATGAAACAAAGTGATTTGCATGATACCCATTTAGTAATAGCATTGCAAACCATGGTACCTAAAAAAGGAGGGAGGGAGGGAGGAAGAGGGAGAAAGAGAGAGGGAGAGACATAGAGATGAGAGACATAGAAATGAGAGAGAGAAAGAGAGAGAGAGAAAGAGAGAGAGAGAGAGAGATGCTGGTATCTGCCATAAAGGCAGGCTGGGGTAGGGAGAATAGGAGGGAAACTGAGGAAATTGGAGGTGGGAAATGGAACACTGATGAAGGGATAGGTGCTGGAATATTGTATGACTGAAACTCAACTATCGACAACTTTTTAACTTTGTATCTCATAGCAATTACAAGTTTTTTTTTCTGTCATTTATTCTCAGCAGGTTTTGTATTTCTAGAAATTTGTCCAATTTCTCATTAGATTTCTAACTAGCTATGCAGAGTACTCTACAGTCATTTTTCATGTCTGTAGAAGCATCGTCTTCCCCACTTTCCTTTTCTTTTTTAGTGAAGCAAAGTAGTTTTTATAGAATGCGCTTTGCTTAGAAAGATGTGAAGAGAAAAAGAAGGAAAATATATGTTTGAGAACTTAAGCTTCTTCAGAGTAGAAATAAGGAATCAAAGAGAGACAAACAAGCTAGTTATGTGTTCAAGGGAGATCATGAGCTTGAAGAGTAAGTTCACACCTTTTTATTTTTAATTTTAGGAATTTGAATCTTTCTTGGACAATTTAGCTAGAGGTTTAATTTTTCATATTTTAAATTAAAAAAATTATTTGGGTGTTACTTATTCCCCTATTTTGAACATGCATGAGATCATTCTTTGTTCTTCACTCTCTGACTCATATCACTCAGCATAATATTCTCCAGACCCACTCTTGTGTCAACAAATTGCATGACTTCATCTTTTCTTACAGCCCAGAAGTATTCCAGTCTGTATAAATAGTTTAATTAAAAAAAAAAAAGACACACAAGAGATGGGACCAGAGAGATAATGCAGAGGTTAAGGCACTAGTCTTGCATGCAGCCAACTCTAGTTTGATTCCCAGTTCTACTTATGGTCCTCTGAGCACCGTCAGCGTCAATACTTAAACACAGAAACACAGAACCAGGAGTAAACTTATGAGGGAAGTACAAATCAAGACAACAAGAAGATAATACCTCATACCAGTGAGATTGGAACTCATCAAAAAGACCAACCAACATTAGTATGAAGGCAGAGAAAAAGGGACCCTCATTCACCGCTGGTGAGAATGTCTACTGGTCCAGCGTTTTTGGAAGACATTTCTCAAAAAACTAGGAATTGAGCTTATGTAAAGCCCAGCAATTCCACTCCTAGGAATAAATTCCAGGCACCAAAAACACATGTAAAAAAGGCATCTGCACTCCAATGTTCACTGAAGCACTAGTAACGGTAGCAAAAATCAGGAAATAACTCGAGTGTCCAAAAGAACTGAGAATCAAACTAGAGTTGGCTGCATGCAAGACTAATGCCTTAACCTCTGCATTATCTCTCTGGTCCCATCTTTTTTGTGTCTTCTTTTTAAATTACACTATTTAAATGATCATTTCTTTAAATAAAACTTATGGAAAAATACATTTTTCTAGTGAACTAATACACTGTATTAGTTCATTTTTATATACTCTAGTAGTTTACCAAATGGATAGAAAATTTTATGTGTAAATTCAAATATAAAACAGATGAGGGAGGACTTAAGAACAAATAGCTAAAGTACTGCATAGAACTTAGAAGTCATGGTAAACAGACTCTAAAGAATAAGTGTAAAATGAAAATGAAGTCGAGAATATCCAGTTTCTAAGTGATGTCTTCAGAAAGATTTTAAACCCGTGATGGCGAACCTATGGCACGCAAAGGCCTTGCAAGTGGCATGTGGGAAGGTCTCCAATTAAGATATGTGGCGTGTGCCGCATAGTTTTTAGATACTAAAATCTTGTTATTAAGGTTTAATTGACGTGCTGGCACTTTTGAGGAAATTCTTTGGTTTTAAGCGGCAGTTAGGGCACTTGGGCTCAAAAAGGTTAGCCATCACTGTTTTAACTATAATCTTATTTTGTCTTATACATATAAAAAGTATGTGTCATAAAAACACTAGTAAGAGGTTTATAATAGAGTAGAATTATTTTTTATTTCATTTATTTATGTTTGGTTTTGGGTCACACCCAGTGGTGCTAAGAGTAATTCCTAGAGTGGCTCATGGGACCAAATAGGGTGCTGGTGTTAAAGCTCAGGGGACCATATGGGGTGCGGGGGATCAAACATGGGTCAAGCACAAATAAAGCAAGTACCCTACCCACTGTACTATTTGTCTAGTCCCTTGAATTCTTTTTATTAGCTGAAAGTCATGATATCACTTTTAATCTTTTCTAACACAACAGCCAGTCTAATGTAACTTACTGTCATAATGAAAGTACTAAATTTATTTTCAAATCTTAACAGCAACACTGTTTTAATTTCAGTCTCATACCTGCACGTTGTAGCAAACACATTTCATCGATACTTATATATTTCTTAAATACATCCATGCAAACCTGCAAGTCATGAAATATGCAAAATTACCTTTTCATGATTTATAAAAACCAAAAAAAGTTTTAATATAGTTTAATTATAAAACTAAAGCAATGAAATAAAGTTGATGCTGGATTAACATTTGTGATGAACATCAAATTCATTATAAAAGTATTATTTACATGACTCCAAGTCCAATAAAGATTGCCTTTTTTTTTTTTTTTTTTTTTTGGTTTTTGGACCATACCTGAAGACACTCAGGGGTTACTCCTGGCTATGCACTCAGAAATTGCTCCTGGCTTGGGGGACCATATGGGACGACAGGGGATGGAACTGCAGTCCGTCCTAGGTTAGCCACGTACAAGGCAAACGTCCTACCACTTGTGTCACTGCTCTAACCCCCCAATAAAAGATTCTTAAAATGGGTAAAAATACTCACAGAATGTAGACTTTTATTATCAGCAAAGGATTGCTTAACCAGAACTTAAAGGATGATAATACAAAGAGCTGATAAGGATGTGAAGCAACTGGTATTTCTCAATATTTTTCATAAAAATATTATTTGGAAATATGAGAACTGTTTGATCATTAAAGAAGGAAAAAATGCTTATTTATGATTCAATGTTCCAGTTAAACATGATCTCACTGTAATGTTTGCATATATTCACCAAAAGAGATGTAGAATACTGAAAGCATTACTATTGCAATTATCATTCAGAAGTCACCCAAATGTCCATATTATTTTTATCCACAGGATTCTGATATAATCACATAATGGAATATTCAATGTTATAGAACAATGAGAAAGAAATGTCTACAAGTAAAAAAGAAATCTGAAAGAAAAGCTAGAAATGAAAGATTACAAGCTGTATGACTCCAATTACATATAACAAAAAATAGGCAAAAACTATATTGTTAGAAGCAAATTTAAATTTAAACATAATAATAACAATTTCTCCTTCAAAGATTTTTACAAATTTTACCTTTTCATCCCCTTGCTCAGGTACATGAACAAACTTGCATAGTGATCGCTCACAGCCACGCAATGTATTAAAATGAAATCTGCAGTATTTATGAGGTATCATCAATCCTAGAAGCTTTTGAAACACCTAGAAAATATAAATGTTTAATAAAACCAAGTGAGAAAACATTAAAACAATCAAAAACATTATAAACCCAAAATAATAAAAAATAAAAATGCTCACTGACTTCCAAAAATTTAAATTTATATTTCAAAAATAATAAAAATCAGGATCAGAGAGACAGTATACCAGATAAAATACAGGCCTTGCATGCAGTATCTTAACCAGTGCTGGGTTTCAATCCCCAGCACCATATGTGACCACTTCTGGCCCCTGCCAAGAGTAATCCCTGACAGCAGAGCCAGAGTAAGCCCTGAGCACTGTTAGGAAAACAAAACAAAATGAAAATAATGAGACATCAAGTTATTTGGTTGAATTATGGCAATTTCCTTTAGAGTAAGATATTCCAAGATGACCACCTTTATCTTTCCCTTTTGGTATATTTTTAAAAAATAATCTTTATTTAAGCACCATGATTACAAACATGTTTGTAGTTGGGTTTCAGTTATAAAAAGTACACCCCTTTTCCTTTTGGTATTTTTTATGTAAATAATTTATTTAGGCACAATGGTTACAAATGATTGTAACTGGGGTTCAGCCATAAAATGTACACCCTCCTTCACCAATGCAACTTTCTCACCACCACTGTCTCCCCCATTTCCTACCTCCCTCAACCCACTGCCTGGCGTTGTATTTCTCTATCATTGTCATGGTAGTTGTTAGTGTAGTTATTTCTTTAACTGCACTTATCACTCTTTGTGATAAGCTTGTTATCATGGGCTGGTTCTTCCAGCCCTCATCTCTATTGTCTCTGGGTGTTATTATTATACTGTCTTTGATTTTTCTTAAATCCCACTGATGCATGAGACTAGTCAAAGTTTATCTCTATCCCTCTGACTTATTTCACTCAACATTATAGTCTCCAAATCCATCCATGTATAAGCAAATTTCATGACTTCATTTCTTCTAACAGCTGCATTGTATTCCATTGTAGAGATGTACCAAAGTTTCATTAGTCACTCATTTGTTATTGGGCACCTGGATTGTTTCCAGATTCTGGCTATTGTTAAATAGTGCTGCTATGAACATAGTGTTGTGTATGTAAATATTTTAGGGGATTATTATGTTACTGACCCTACCCTGATCAGTGATTGTGCCCTACTCTAGGGTGTGACCTGGCATTCTGCCCCCACCCTAGGGTGGTACCTGATTCTGCTTCCACCATTGGGTGGTATCTGATTCCACCATTGGGTGGTACCTGATTCTGGGGGATAAAAACAAGGGTCTGTGGAAGGCGAGAAGCTTTTTGCTGGAACTTATGCTGAGTCTTTGGACTTCAGTCTTGTCCACTGAATAAAGCTAATATTTCCACAAGCCTGACTGTCTGCGAGCTGTTTACCTGCCATTTCACCTCAGAACCGTCAGCTAGACAGGGTGGCAGACTCGTGCTCCGAGCTGGAGGGGAAAGACCTCATCCTCCATCCCTCCATCAGTCAACCTCTTCAGGAGCTGACTTGCAACACATAGGAGTGTAGAGGGCATTATTATATTGTGTTTTTGTGGTCCTAGGGTATATCCTTAGGAGTGGTATTGCTGGATCATATGGTAGTTCAATATCCAGGTTTTTTTTTTTAAAGAATACTCATATTGTTTTCAAAAAAGGCTGCACTAGACAGAATTTCCACCAGCAGTGAATGACAGTTCCTTTATCCCCATATCTATACCAGCAGTGTTGTTCTCCTCTATTTTATCTCTAAGAATCATTACACAAATGGTTTTTTGTTTGTTTTTTGGGCCACACCCATTTGATGCTCAGTGGTTACTCCTGGCTAAGTGCTCAGAAATTGTCCCTAGTTTGGGGAGACCACATGGGACGCTGGGGATCGAACCACGGTCCTTCCTTGGCTCTAGCGCTTGCAAGGCAGACACCTTAACCATAGCGCCACCTCTCCAGCCCCCACAAATGTTTTTTATTCTGTAGTTGTTTAAATATATGCTGGTCCCTGAGTGTATACATATTTAGGAGTGTGATTTCTTTCTGTTGTACATATCCCTTAATTGTTAAATGTCCATCATTGTCCCTTATAACTTTTTTATGTCTAAAGTCTGTGTCATCTAAAATTAGTATGGCCACTCCAGCTGTTATTTTTTTGTTTTGTTTTTTTTTGGGTCACACCTAGTGGCACTCAGGAATTACTGCTGGCTCTACACTCAGAAATTGCTCCTGGCAGGCACGGAGGACCATATGGGATTTCAGGACTTAAACCACCTTTGTTCCTGAACTGGCTGTGTACAAGGCAAATGCTCTACTGCTGTACTCTACTGCTCTACTGCTATCTCCGGTCCACAACAGCCATTTTTAAGGAAGTTATTTGCTTGAATTTTCTCCAAACCTTTGAGCGTGAGTCTATTTATTCTGGGCTATTCAAATGTGCTTCTTGTACGCCCCAAAACATTGGAGAGTCATCTTTTTAATACATGTTGTCACTCTGTGTCACAGGTGCATTGATGTTGAGAGAGATGATTGTCATGGAATTTTGTGTCATCTTTAGGTACGAGTTTGGTATGTCTTGTGGTCTGTCTTACCTTTAAGTAGATCTTTCAGTTCATCCTTTAAGGCTGGTTTTGATTCTGGAAAATTTTTAAGCTGTTGTTTATCCGTGAGGCTGTGTATCTTTTCTTCAACCCTGAATGTTAAGTCTGGCTGGGTGAAGTTCTCTTGGCGATGTGTTCTTTTTGTTGAGTTTTGTCACTATATCCTACTACTGCTTTTTGTTGTTGTTTTGTTTTGTTTTTGGGCCATACCTGTTTACACTCAGGGGTTACTCCTGGCTATGTGCTCAGAAATCATTCCTGGCTTGGGGGGGGGGGAACCATATGGGATGCTGGGGGATCAAACCACTGTCTGTCCTAGGCTAGCGCTTGCAAGGCAGATGCCTTACCTCTAGCACCACCGCTTTGGCCCCCCACTACTGCCTTTAGCCCTTGAGGGTTTTTGTGACTAGTCTGTCGTAAATCTTAGGGATGCTCCTTTGAATGTAAATTTCCCTTTTTATCTTTTTACTTTCAGTATTCTATCCCTATCTATAGGGATGTGACATTGTGACAAAACAGGATGTGTTTTGGGGTGCTTTTCTCTGATCTCTTTTGGCTGGTACTCTTCGGGCATGTAGGATTTGTTTGCATGTACTCTTTAGCTCTGGGAGTATCTCTGTGATGATGTCTTTGATTATTGAAACTTCATGGGGTTTTTCTTCCTGTGTCTCTGGGATTCCAATACTTCGTATGTTGATTCTGTTGAGTTTATCAAAGACTTCTATTTTTGTTGTTCACATTTTTTGAAAACTTTTCCTATTGTCTGATCACTTATTTTGGGACTCTTTTCCAGCCTGTTTTGTTTTATGAAGTTGTTATGCACCCCATCTTCCACCTCACTGATTCTGTCTTTTCCTGTTGTTACTGTGTTAGAGAGGCTTTCTAGTGAGGTTTTCATTTTGCCTACCAAGTTTTCCAGTCCTGTTATCTCAGTTTGAAGTTTTCTTATTTCTACTATCAGGTCCTCTTAATTCTTATTTGTGACATGTTCCATTCGTTCCATACTTTCTTGAGTTCTATGAATATCTTCTGCATTTCTTCCCTAACGTCCTTATCTAAGAGGGTAAATAGGTGGTTGGTATTTTTCGGGTCATCAGAGCTACCATCTTTGTTTTTTTTTTGGTTTTTGGGTCACATCCGGCAGTGCTCAGGGGTTTTTCCTGGCTCCGTGCTCAGAAATCGCTCCTGGCAGGCACGGGGGACCATATGGGACACCGGGATTCGAACCAATGACCTTCTGCATGAAAGGTAAACGCCTTACCTCCATGCTATCTCTCCGGCCCCATCTTTGTTTTCTAACATGGTGTGGCCCTGTGTTGTTTCCCCATAGTTGTGGTTGTAGTATGATACTTTCTATGTCCCATGCAGGCATTTTTTGACTAGGAGGAGTGTGCAGCCGCAGAGCAAGGGGAGCAGTTGTGCTCCACTGGTTCTTTTTATCTTTGACTTGGATGCTATTTCTCACTTGGACAATGGCAACATGACTTCTGGGTCCAAAAGCCTTTGAGTCTGCTTCCTGCAGCCTTGTGCTCTTGCATACATTACTTCCTTTTGGTTTGAATCACACCTGTCAGTGCTTAGAACCTACTTCTAGTGATGCTCAGGGACCATATGTGGTACTAAGGATCAAAACAGGGTTATCTGGGACAGATAAAGTGCTTGTTTTACATGTGGCCCACACAGGTTTGATCCTTGGTATCCCATATGGTCCTTCAAGCACCACTAGGAGTAATTCTTGCCTGGTGTGGGACCCAAACAAAAAAAAATCACAGACAGACACATAAACCCACAAAAACAAAACAAAAATTAGGATAATTTGTATGCAAGGCAAAGTGCCATCACTGTATACTCATGGGCTACTCCTAGCTTTGGTTGGCTAAAGGAAACATGAGAAACCAGGGAATAAAACTGCGTTGGCCACATGCAAAGTAAGGGACTTATTTGCTATAGCAGTCAAGAATCAAAGCTTTTAACCACAAACTTACTGCTAGTATAATATCATTATCTTTCTTTATTCACATAGAACCATTTATCCTGTCATTTCTATTTTGCATATCTTTCTCTTTTTTACCCTCTTTCTCATTTTTTACCATCTCATCAAAATTCCCTCAATGACTAATATTTTCTGCCTGTTGTAATTTTCACTCAAAAACTCTAACTCCAAAAAATTAGAAATAGGTACTTGTAAGTTTTTATTTTTATTTATTATTATATATTTTTTGTTTTTGGGCCATACTCGGTGATGCTCAGGGATTACTCCTGGCTATGTGCTCAGAAATCACTCATGTGGTTTGGGGTACCACATGGGATGTCAGGGGATCGAACCGCAGTCCACCCTAGGTTAGCGTGTACAAGTCAGACACCCTACTGTTTGTACCACCACTCTGGCCCCTATTATTATTATCATTGTTTTTGGGCCACACATGGCTGTGCTTGGGGGAAGGGGGTTCTGGCTCTTTGCTTAGATATTGCTCCTGGCAGGCTCAGGAAAACATATGAGAGTCTGAGAATCGAACCTGGGTCTGTCCTGGGCATGCAAGATGCCCTACTGCTGTGCTATCACTCTGGCTCCATTTTTATTTATTTATTTGTTTATTTATTTAGGATTTTGAATCACAATCGGCGGGGCTCAGGAGTTATTCCTGGCTCTGTGCTCAGAAGTTGCTCCTGGCAGGCTCGGGGAACCATATAGGATGCTGGGATTCAAACTGGGGTCCATCCTGTGTTGGCTGCATGCAAGGCAAATGCCTTACCACTGTGCTATTGCTCTGGACCCATTTTTATTTTATCTTTTTAATGGGAGAACTTACCCCAACATTTTTCTCCTTCTTAAATATTTCACAAGTTTCATGATTCTGCGGCTTGATGACAGAATGATTTCCTGGAAACCTGAGATCTAAAAATGAGTAAGGATAATATTACACCCCAGTATGTCACAACTCATTCCCTTCATAACAATCAATTGACCACTACAATATACTTTTATAGTTCACTTAGAACTATTCAGTTCAGAATACCTGTGTGCAAGGTATATTCCCATGAGACCGATGATTTACATCTTCAGGTAAATCACTTTAAAATATGTATATACCCAAATTTAAAATACTATGTATATCATAAGTTAAAAAATTTAAAGTTTTATGTAGCAGATGAAAGAACTGTATATAAATGATTATAAATTCAATATATATATATAAAATCATTATAATAAGCTAGCAATAAAAGAAAAATCTACTCATCAATATATACTGAAAAGGTATTGACAAGAATTTTACTGGAAAATACCTTAGAAAATATAAAGGTTATATATATATATATAAATTGACAGTTAATATACTTATTTATGTGAAACAATTTAATAGACTCTTATGAGAAATTCCTCCCTCCCTCCCTCCCTCCCTCCCTCCCTCCCTCCCTCCCTCCCTTCCTCCCTCCCTCCCTCCCTCCCTCCCTTCCTTCCTTCCTTCCTTCCTCCCTCCCTTCCTTCCTCCCTCCTTCCCTCCCTCCCTCCCTCCTTCCCTCCCTCCCTCCCTCCCTTCCTCCCTCCCTCCCTTCTTTCCTTCCGCCACACCTAGCAGTGCTCAAGGGTTAGCCGCATGAAAGGAACATCCTACTGCTGTGCTATCACTCTGGTGCCTCTTATACAAAGATTTCTTATAAGAAGCAGAAAAGAGGGGCCGGAGAGATAACATGCATGCAGAAGGACGATGGTTCAAATCCCGGCATCCCATATGGTCCCCCCAGCCTGCCAGTGCAATTTCTGAGCGTAGAGCCAGGAATGAGCCCTGAGTGCTGCCAGGTGTGATCCAAAAACCAAAACAAACAAACAAACAAACAAACCAAGAAGCAGAAAAGAAATAAAAGGAATACACATGATAAAATAAGTGAAAGTATCATTTACAAATATGATAATACAGAAAATAATTATTTCAGTAAAAAATTATTAGAAATGAGTATAGCCAAGTACTTGGCTTCAAATCAATGTAAAACAGATCTGCTACATTCTTTTTTTTTTTTTTTTTTGTAGTAGTCTATACTTAAGGGTAACTCCTGGTTCTATGTTCAGAAATTACTCTTGGATGTGCTCAGGGAACAATATGGGATGTCAGGGATCAAACTTGGGGTGGCTGCATGCAAGGCAAGCACCCTACCCACTATATTATCACTCCTGCCCCAAGATCTGTTGTATCCTATATGCAAATAATAATAATCAAAAAGAAAATAATTCTATACAAAAGCGTCAAATACCTAGGAACAAATTTAATAGAACAGATGAAAGATTTGTGTAATAACGACTAAAATACAGGGATGGAGTGACAGTAGAGAAAGCAGGGAGGGTGCTTTCTTTGCTTGCAGCTGACCTAGTTTTAATCCCAGCATCCCATACTGAGTGCAGAGCCAGGTGTATCTCCAAAACAAAAACAACACCCCCTCAAAACCCCACAAAAACAAAACCCAATGAAAAACTTACAATATACCGTTTAAAGACAAAGCACAACATTCAGAAACAGTATATGGGAATTGAAATTCAGATATTGCCTTGCACAAGGTGGCTGACCAATCCCTGGCATTTCAATACCAGAGCACTGTAAGGATTGACCAACTGAGCACAGAATCAGGAGTAAGCCCTAAGCACCACCCGGTTTGGTACAAAAACAACTTGTAAATACCTTCCATCTACATGCAAGAGGAGAATTGTGTATGTTATGCAATTACAAGAAAATATTCAGTGACCTTTATTTTTTAGAGAAATAGAAAAAATACTTAGGTTTATATGGAATCATAAAATTCCTTAAGTAGCCTTAGAAATTCTGAGGAAAATAGTGGATCGCACTACATGACTTCAAACTACATTACAAAATGATGAGTTTAAACTGTATGGTACTAGAATAAAAATAGACATATAGTTCAATGTACAAGAAATGGAAGTTCATATATAAATCTATGCACTTATTTTCATGTATATTAATTTACGACAAAGGATCTAAGACAATACAATGAATATTAAGTTTCAACAAACAACACAAGGAAAACTAGACAGACACATGCAAAGGAAAATTTAAAAAATTACTCTTTAATCTCAACTAAAAATTAATATGAAATGTTTAGATTAAAGATCTAAATGTAAGATCTGAAACCATTAAGTATATAGAAGATAATATAGACTAAACATTTCACATTAGTATTAGAGATTTTTTGGGGGGCACCTGACCTCAATAACAAAGGAAGCAAAATTTTAATTTTATCTGTTAATTTTTTTTTGTATATTTGGGGTTACTCCTGGTAGGAAATGGGGACCACATAGGGTGCCAGGATTGAAGTTGGGTTTGCCACATGCAAGGCAATGTCCTACCAAATGCCTCTGTCAATCTTAAATGTAAAATTTTTTACTTGGGTCTACATTAATTAAAAAACTTCCTTTGATTTTGCTCAAAGCATTACGCATTACCAAAAAAATATTTAACAGGGTGAACAAGTAACTCAATGCAAGCATGAGGCCCAGTAATTCAACCTCCAGTCATCACCTTTCATACTAGCTTAGCAGCTAGTATAATTTGGATCCCTGATGTCACAACAAATGTGATCTCTGGCACACCACAACAAAGTATGTGTCAAGAACATATAATTTAAGGTACAATCCCTGTATGTAAGCAATATCAGGTGCATAAACCTAACTTTGACATATTCTATTCTTATTTTGATTTTTTACCCTTTTTTTGTTAAAAAAATCTCATTTATAAATTTTTAAGTCATAAATTTATTAAGAAAGCAATACCATTCATCGACGGTTTCAGTAATGTGTCTTCTTGTTGAGTACTAAGATTCAAAGGTGGTATTGATAGTAAGTATAGAGGTTTTGGGTCCAAGGCTGCTAACTGACATTCATCAAGCACAGTCTCTGCATTTGTAGAATCTCTGCTGTGAGCAAAAAAGTAAAAAAAAAAAAAAAAAATCAAAGACAGAAATTTAATTTACTAAAGAGCATTAAAGCAGGGGTCTCAAACTTAATTTACCTGGGGGCCGCAGGAAGCAAAGTCGGGGTGAGGCAAGGCGCGTAAGGGATTTCGCTTACCGAATATTCGCAATAAAAAATCGCATTAGTGGGGCCGGGAAGGTGGCGCTAAAGGTAAGGTGTCTGCCTTGTAAGCGCTAGCGTAGGACGGACAGCGGTTCGATCACCCGGCGTCCCATATGGCCCCCCCAAGCCAAGGGCGATTTCTGAGCGCATAGCCAGGAGTAACCCCTGAGCGTCAAACGGGTGTGGCCCAAAAACAAAACAAAAAAAAATCGCATTAGTAAGAAAAAAAAAATCACAAAAAAATCGCATTAAATATTTGCATACCCCAAATGAAACTGCTCGGGTTATGCAAATGTTTAATGTGATTTTTTTCTTACTAATGCGATTTTTATTGTGAATAATCGCGAATACTGTGATTTTGAAGGCCCGCGCGGGCCACAAAATGTTGTATGGAGGGCCGCAAATGGCCTGCGGGTCGCGAGTTTGAGACCCCTGCATTAAAAGAATGAGAATAAAATAGATGATTCTATGATAAAGTATGCTAATTATCATAGTATGATGTCTCACTACTTTAAGAGGTCATTTTTATCTTGTAAAGCTGTGCTATTAAATGGCTGGAGTGAAGGTGCTTTAGGGTGGTGGGAAGAAAATTACGGAGAAATTTTGTGCTTGTTTTTGTTTTGGGGTCACACCCGGTGATGCTCAGGGGTTACTCCTGGCTATGTGCTCAGAAATCGCTCCTGGCTTGGGGGACCATATGGGATGATGGGGATCGAACCCAGGTCTGTCCTTGGTCAGCTGCGTGCAAGGCAACCACTTACCACTGTGCTATTGCTCTGGCCTCACAGTGAAATATTTTTGATTAATACGTTAGACAGCAAGTCTGAAGTGGAACTAGGTTATTAATTTTCTTTCTTTCTTTCTTTCTTTTTTTTTGTTTGGATTTTGGGCCACACCCAGCGGTGCTCTGGGGTTACTCCTGGCTCTGTCCTCAGAAATTGCTCCTGGCAGGCATGGGGAACCATATGGGATGCCGGAATTCGAACTTGGGTCTGCCACTTGCAAGGCTGTGCTATCTCTCCAGCCCCTAGGTTATTAATTTTCTAATCCAGAAAGAACATCAATTCTATTGAAAGTACAAGGAAATGATTTAGTTTATTTTTCATGACTATATATATATATATATATATATATATATATAATATGAACTTTATATGTGTATTTGAGAGCTTCCTTTGAAAAAAATGGTCAAAAATGTATTGTTTGAGGTTGCTGATTTAAACAACTTGGACTATATTCCAATATGTGCAATAATATTAGTCAATATGAAAGAGTAACTTACCTAAAAAATGAAGGGGGCAGTTACTCAGAGTTTATATACATAAATTTACCTTACAGATTTACACCCTCAGGGCCGGTGAGATAGTAGAGTGGATAAGATGCTTGCCTTGCATCCAGCTGACCCATTTTCTGTCACCAGCAGCCCAAATGGTCCCTTGAGGACCCCAGGAGTGATTAAAAAGTGAGGAGCCAGGAATAACTACTGAGCATCACTGGGTATGCCCACTCTCCTTCGCAAAAAAATCCCTCTGTAGTAATTTGTAAACTAAATATTTCTAATTTAAAAGAAGTCAATCTTGATGCTTGAGTGATAGCGCAGCAGTAGGGCATTTGCCTTACATGTAGCTGACCCATATTGGACCTCGGTTTGATCCTCGTCATCCCATAGGGTGGAGGTAAGGCGTTTGCCTTGCATGCAGAAGGTCGATGGCATTCCATCCTGGTCCCCAAGCCTGCCAGGAGCGATTTCTGAGCCCATAGTCAGGAATAACCCCTGAGCATCACCGGGAGTGGACCAAAAAATAACAAACAAAAATTAATCTCTTCACTTTTTAAGATTTCCAAATGGCCATAAATATTAGATTTATGAGCCTATCTATTGTTTCTTTTTTGGTTTTTGAGTCACACCCAGCAGCACTCAGGGGTTACTCCTGGCTCTATGCTCAGAAGTTGCTCCTGGCAGGCTCGGGGGACCGGATGGGATGCCATCGACCTTCTGCATGCAAGGCAAATGCCTTACCTCCACGCTATCTCTCCGGCCCCATGGGCCTATCTAATTTTATTTTAACATAATGGTTCTCAAACGAGCATATATAAGGATAACTTATAACCTTGTGAAAACACAGAATGAAGCACCCCACTTCTAGATTTCTGATTCAGTAGTTGGGGGTGGGTTTAATACATTATATTATTGTTAAGTTTCCATATGATACCGCTTCAATGATCATATTTCTGAGACCAATGTCAAGACACTAAAAGACTTGATTACTATTTGTCACCTAAATTGAGTGTGTTGCCTTGCTTCAACTGCAAAAAGGGGTGGAAGATGATCTGGTGACCTCAAGGTATCCTTCAACTTCAAGTTTAGTATTTATATATGTTCTAGTGCAGTGGTTTTCAACCCTTTCAAACCTGTGGATTTTTCAATGGATTGGTGGTTGAAAATCACTGTTCTATTTAAGAGTACTATTTTTTCTGACGTATAAGACGACTTTTGAAACAAAAAAACCCCCCGAAAATCGGGGGTCGTCTCATATACTGAGTATATCCCGAAAAAGCCGCTAAACAAAAATTGTCTGAATATTGCCACAAAACAAATTTTCCAACTCGATCCTGCACCAATCACTGCCAGGCTGCTCGGACGCCTCTCTGACTAGCCAATCCAAGCAGGCTTTTTATGCATGCAAATCAGACAATGTTCTGGACCCGAATCTACACTGTAAAAAGCCTGCTCAGATTGGCCAGAGTCAGAGAGGAAGTCTATTACAGTATAACCTTTGAACCTTTGCTTGTTGTGATTGGCTCACTGTGGTACATGAGCTCAGGAACACATGCAGCACAGGAACGTTCTGTCTGATACAGCAAATATAGGCCTAAACCTATGTTTTAACTGCAAAATTAGGGGGTCGTCCTATACGCCGGAAAATATGGTACCGTAATTGTTAATTTTTTTTTTGTTTTTTTTTGGGGGGGGTCACGTCCCACAGCGCTCAGGGATTACTCCTGGCTCTATGCTCAGAAATCGCTCCTGGTAGGCTGTGGGGACCACATGGGATGCCGGGATTCAAACCACCGACCTTCTGCATGCAAGGCAAATACCCTATCTCCATGCTATCTCTCTGGCTCTGTAATTGATGATTAACAATCACTAGTCATATCAAGTATCGGCACATGTCACAGTATATCTGATTTTAGTTATTTCTCATAAGTCATATATGTAGCCCTTTCAAGTCTGTCATATTTAATTCCTTTCTCAAAAATAGTTTAATAACTAAAAAACTGAATAAAAGCTTTATGATAATTTATAATATATTTAAATTTGGATACACCTGATACATTAATATCTATGGATAGCTTAAAGCAAAAAAATCTAAACAAATGCAGATACATATATAGATGGAAATAAAAACACACTCAAGATACAAATTATATTAATGGCTGTTTTAAAGTTAAATAATTAAGAAATATGTTCAAGAGGCCAGGGATGTGGCAGTAAAGCCCATACCTTGCATGAGATCTGGCATTTGATATCTAACACTAGATAAACAAGCTATTTTGGGCCTTGGAATGTGTCTTGGTATTAGAAAATGTGCTTTGTAGGTAATGAGGGCCCAAATTGCTGGGATCCTCAGTGCCACAGAAGTATGTGGGATCTCTGGTGCAACCCTGTGTGTGGGATGCACCATCATTGCAGTAACATCAGGAAGGGAAGGGGAACAAAGTTCAAAGCAATTAAAAATGTCACAGACCTTTTGACAACTTCATAATCATTTTCCTTTTCTTCCTTAATAGTCACGTTGTCTGAAAAGCAACACTGTGAAGAGATTAAGTTTAAAAGTACATAAGAGTATCTCTGTATTCCATATTTAACTAGGAGGCTTACAAGATTAGACTGTACTTAATGTTAAAAATTAAGCTACTTAGTTTAACAAGGTATACTTGACATTATTTAAAATAAAATGAATATTGAATTAAAAATTTCTACTATACTTAAGAGAAAGCATCAATACATTATTCCAGACACTGATGTCAGCTGTACTTATACAAACCATATATCAAATTATTGTGAATAATGAACATTTTCTTTCATTCAGAAAAAAAGGCTTGGGGTAAATTTTATTGTTAGGGGGTATTTATATATGTAAACTACAATTTTATCATTGGAAATATTTATGTATATATTAAAATATTGGCTTATTTAAAACATCTCAAAATAAAGAAACAACACTTCATCAGCACTGCATTGGAATGCTTTTCTAAATTTAAGAAAGTAATACACGCTTGGGGTTGGAGTGATAGCACAGCGGTAGGGCATTTGCCTTGCATGCAGCCAACCCCAAGCTGGGAAGGACCCGGGTTCAATTCCCGGCATCCCATATGGTCCCCCAAGCTTGCCATGAGCAATTTCTGACTGCAGATCCTAAAGTAACCCGAGTGCCACCAGGTGTGGGCAAAAACAAAACAAAACAAAACAAAACAAAAAAAAAAGAGAGGTAGAGAGATAAAGTTATACATGCTCAAATAGTAAACTTATAAAAGGACATCTAAGAAAAACCCAAAATCACTCATCACTTTAGTGATTAAATATAAGCACTTAATATCATTCTTCATATCTTTATATCCATCATATCTTCATATATTTTTCATATTTTCTCATATCTTTTTAGTATTTTAAAAAGTATACAATAAAAAAATAAAATAAAAAGTATACAATAATTATTTATCAATAATAAAATATACAGTATATAGAACTCTTAGGATAAAACCTATTACAAATAAGCCAAGAAATATAAAATATTAACTGAAATATTTATTACATTCCTGGATGACATTATTAAAGGTAAAGATAATTCCCCGAATTAATGTAAACATTAAAAATTTGTTATGAGCTTAAAGTTCTACTTAAAGACTAAGAACAAACAAAAAACATTTTAGACATGATATATCTGAATATTTTTTTCTTTGTGGGGAGTTGATGGGGGGCACACTTGGTGATGATCAAAGGTTTCTCCTGGTTCTGCACTTAATACTGGTGGTGCTTATAGGACCAAATGGGATGCCGAGGATTGAACATGTGTTGGATGCATGCAAGGCATTGCTATTTATTGTACTGCCCCCTACAATTTGGTTATCTTTTAAAGCAAAATTTCCTTTTATTTATTTTCTTGGTTAATTTATAGTATGGTACTTATACAGAACCTGATCATAAAACAGAAAAGAAAAAGTTACATCTATTAAAAAAAAGGAAAGCATCAAACATTTGTGATTTGTGGGGAATAATTCAATAAATGGTAGCAGAATAATAGGCAAGTTAAACAGACAGAAAGTAAGTTGCATGCTAACTCATCACACATGAAAATACCCTGGGGGCTGAAGATAGTACAGTAGGTAGGGCGTATGCCTTGAGTCTGCTTGGGTTAGATTCTTGGTACCACATATGGTCCACTGAACAATGCCAGAAGTGATTACTGAATGAAGAGCCAGGAGTAACCCTGATCACAGTTTTGTGTGACCTCTCCCCAAACAAAGCACCCTTTAGGTTTAATAAATATTTAAATATGGAAAATAAGTATAGGGGCCAGTGAGATGGCGCTAGAGGTAAGGTGTCTCCTTGCAAGTGCTAGCCAAGGAAGGACCTTAGTTCGATCCCCTGAGTCCCATATGGTCCACCCCAAGCCAGGGGCAATTTTTGAGTGCTTAGCCAGGAGTAACTCCTGATCATCAAACAGGTGTGGCCCCCCGAACCCCTGCCAAAAAGAAAAATAAGTATAAAAAGTAGCAAATGATAAAGATGTACCTATATACTTGAGTATAAGCCAAGTGTTTGGGCACAAAATTTGTGCCGAAAAACTTGAACTCAGCTTATACTCGGGTCATATAGGTTATTTGATTCAGTGTGCATGCATGCCAAATCAAATGCACGTAGTCTCCAGTTGTCTTCTGCTGTCTGCTGGAGGGGTGGTGCTTCAGCTCAGTCCACAAGCCACAGCTGAGCTGAAGAGGTAGGCGGATGAACTAAACTGTATGCCACTGAACTACTTAACTCACAATATTCAATGGCACATTTAATTAAGTGAAAACCCCATTTAAAGCAATAAAGTCGTGTAAATAAATGGTTATAAATCCTGAATCCTTATAATCAGGGGTTTTGGAGTATAAGGATTCAGGATTTTTAACCATTTATTTACAATTCTTTACTATCTTAAATGGTTTATTCACTTGATTAAAGTTGCCATTGAATACTATGGGTTAATGTATGTTAATGGTATACAGTATATCAAACAATCATGTTTTGCAAATGTAATCATATATGTATATATTTATTTATTCACTGATTCCACAATTATTGTTAATTGTTTTGGGTATATATTTGTATTTTTGAAATTTACCCTTGCCTGCTGCATTTTTCACCTTGGCTTATATTCGAGTCACTAAGTTTTCCCAGTTTTTAGGGTCAAATTAAGTGGTCAGCTTATACTCGAATCTATATGGTATGTTTATAAATATGGATATTGTAAGAAAGCACATCAAAGATAGAAACCATGAATTATGCTAATATTTCAAAATAAAATCATTTAAAATAGTTTTACACACTAAAGAATACAAATGTCACCTGAAAAAGAAAAGGTTTATTTTTATACATTTTTAAAAATAATTTATATTGATAAACTTTATAAATATAGGGCTTGAAGAAAGCCTCTCTGGTGAGAGGTCCTGAGTTTGATTCCCTGGTATTCCTAGTAACTGGCCATCAAATACTTCTTGACCCTACAACTCTTGGATCTGAGTACCACTTAGTAAAGCTCCTATTAAAAATTTAAATATAACAAAGAAAAGAAAAATTGAAACTTTAAATGAGGAAGGGAATGTAACTCCAGTATCAAAGAAAATTGAAAGATTTGACAAAGTAAGAGCAAAAGACTCCTTCAAAGTAAAAAGCTCTTATAAAATCATAAAATACATGGAAAAGGGCAATGTATGGCAACATATGACAAATATATTTACTACATGAAAGTTCCTACAAATTTTTTTTAAATCCCAGAAAATGGGTAAAGGACATAAAAAAGAAAGTTCACAGAAAAAGATGTAACTGCCATTTAAACATACGTGTAATTAGATTCATAAGAGAAAAGTAAATTAAAGTCATTTGCAAAAATAGACAGATGGACAAAAATTTTAATAGTGTGTGTGGGGAGAAAACTGGCATTCTATATATGTTGTTGAAAGTATAAATCAGAGGAAACTATGTAGGCCAATCTGATCATTCTACTTCTAAAATTTAATCCAAAGAGTGCTTGCACATATGCAAAATGCCTTATGCTCAAGGATGTATAAGGCTACAATATTTAAATAGCAAAAAAATGGGAATAAACTAAGTGTTTATCAATAGTGGGGCTTGGTGTACAGAATATATTTTATATTCCTATAGTGGCTAATTATGCAATTATGCAAACAAGGCATCATTAACATATCTTGAAAGGAAGCAATCTCCATAATATTTGAAGTTTAAAAAGATGGCGGGGAAGGGTCCCCTGTGAAAAATTGCATCAGGTCCAAACTGCAATAAAAAAACACTAAAGTGATCACAGACTCCTAAAGTATGGTGTGATAGAAAAATATTGAACAGGCAAGTTCTCTATAAACTCGTAGAATAGATAAAGAGCCCAGGGAAGATCCACGATCAAGACACAGGAAGAGATCTGACAGGGAAGTGGCCAAAGAGTCAGGCTGAAATATATATTAGTAGCCTTAAGAATCTCCATCTGGGTCCGGAGAGATAGCACAGCGGTGTTTGCCTTGCAAGCAGCCGATCGAGGACCAAAGGTGGTTGGTTCGAATCCTGGTGTCCCATATGGTCCCCCGTGCCTGCCAGGAGCTATTTCTGAGCAGACAGCCAGGAGTAACCCCTGAGTAATGCCGGGTGTGGCCCAAAAACCAAAAAAAAAAAAAAAAAAAAAAAACAAAAAAAAACCCCAAAAAAACACCTCCATCCTTACTAAAATACACAGGAGGCAGAGCCTATTCCATCAAGAATGTGAGGCCAGCAGTTTAAGTTTTTGCACAGCCATGGGCCAGACAGCAAGGCAATCCCTTCTTTCTACACATTTCCAGCTCTATTAGACAAAGGCTTCCTTCCCCATGGTCCCACCCTGCATGTAAGAGTAGGTTTTAACCCAAAGTCAAAGACTTGCTCCATGCAGTAAGAAAAGCTGGTTGTGGTATGCTTGGCTGTTCAAACTTATGGATACAATAATGGGAGTTAAGAGTGAAGTACCAGGGAACGAATGCCTGGGGAGAGCACAGGTCTGTACTGCAAAGATGTGGCAGCCTTTGACAGAAACACAACCTCAGCCCCAAAGGCTCTGTATAAAATTGAAAATGGGAACCCTAGACTGCCACTCAAGCCAGTACAGAACCAGATCCTTGCCTAATCTTCACAAAGCAGCTATCACAATGAAGTGTCACAATGAATGAATAGACCATTTAGATTAAAGAATGGAGACACAATCTTGAGAGGTGCCCAAGCTCCCAAGAGTTATTCAGTCTCTTCAATAAAGACTGGAAATGACAATAATATGAACTGAATGGCCAACAAACTGAAGCGATAAGAGACCTTTAACAACAATAAAAAAGAAAATTGCAATCGAAAGTCACAGAACTAATATTGTGCCTCCCCAAATCAAATAACTGAAAATCAACAACAGAGGCAAAATAATTATGCAAGGAAAACTACAGATCATGATACTGGAGATAGTACAGTAGGCAGGGGACTTACCTTACATGCAGCCAGCCTGGGTCCTATACAAGTGATTCCTGAGTGTAGAGCCAGAAATACCATATTTTCCAGCGTATAAGATGACTTTGGAAACAAAAAAAAGTCAACCGAAAATCGGGTATATCCCAAAAAATGTTTCAATATGCCGCTAAACGAAAAAAAATATCAGGCCGCAGAGTTTCCAAATCTCTTTCTTGGGGGCTCCCAAACAGTACTAAAGGAGATCTGGGGGCCACTTCTGGCAAAACCCAGCTAACCATGTTGGTGGTTCAGTGTTAGGGTCTGAGGATGGGGTGTTGTTTGATTCATGTAGTGGGGGAGATTAATTGATGCCACCAGGGAATTGCCAGAAAAGGTTCCTATGATAAGGGACCAATCACTGCAAGGCTGCTTGGATGCCTCTCTAATTCAGCCAATCCAAGCAAGCTTTTTATGCATGCAAATTAGACAATGTTTTGGATCCGAATCTACACTGTAAAAAGCCTGCTCAGATTGGCCAGAGTCAGAGAGGAAGTCTATTACAGTATAACCTTTGAACCTTTGCTTGCTGTGATTGGCTCACTGTGGTACATACAGTTGCAGCACAGGAACGGTCTGTCTGATACAGCGAATACAACAGGCCTAAACCTATGTTTTAACTGCAAAATTAGGGGGTCGTCTTATACGCCCAGTTGTCTTTTACGCCAGAAAATATGGTAGCTGCACACTCTTGGATTGTGGTTACAAAACAAAACAAATAACCCCTTCCAAAACAAAAACTTCAAATCAATACTAAACATAACAGATGAAGACACAAGGAAATGGGAACATAATCCTTATTCATAGATTGGAAGAATTAACATTGTTAAAATGACCATCTTACCAAAGCAGTACACAGAATCAATGCACTCTTCATAAAAATTCCAATGGCACATTTAGGGGCTTAGAATAATTGTAAAATTTATATGAAGTAATAATATTCCTCAAAAAGCCAAAACACTTCTGAGAAAAAAAGACAGATCTGCCTTTTTTTTTTACTTTATGCTATAAAACTATAGTAAACACAAAACACAATTCTGTTACTGAAATAATGGCACTCCTAGATCAATGGAATATAAATGAGAGTGCCAAAATAAATCTAGTGGTGTTTGGACAGTTAACTCTATGATCAAAGAGGTACATCAAGTAGAGCATGAAAGGCCCAAAAGATCATATTAAGAAAACTGGTTAGTCTGTTAAAAAAAAAAAAAAAAAAAGAAAATTGGATCCCTATCTCTACCTCATACAACACACAAATGGATCAGACCCAAATCCACAAAATGACTCATGGAAAACACAGCCAATCATTCTCCATCATAATTACTTTGGAGGCACCTGCAAGGATTTGATACTGCTGGCTAAGAAAACAGAAAAGAAATAAAATAAAGTCACTACATCAAACTAAAATATTTTAACACTGCAAAAGAAATGATGACTAAAAAACACCACTGCACCTGAGAGAAAATATTCACTCACTATATATCTATTTACAAAGTGCTAATAGTCTAGATTTGTGTGTGTGTGTTATGTATCACATACAGAACAACAAACAACAAATCACCCATTAAAAGAATAGGAATTGAAGATATATTTCCCACAGACATGGTAGATGCTCAATAGGTATATGAGAAAGTGTTCATTATCACTGATTATTTGAAATGTAAATCAAAACAATATACAAACTTACATCACAAAAAATGGCTCATCTCTACCAGGAAGACCTACCACTGCTTTGGCATTGACTTACTCCAAAGATTCTCTCAACACCCAGACGACTCAACAACAGCCTGCTTGCAGGGCAGATTGCTCCGCATTTAATGGTATGCTGAAACTAGAGGATGCTCCACACTAGCCTGACATCAATGAAAGAAATGCACAGAATCCTGAATCTTTAAATATAAGAACCTGATACCAACAATAGCTTAGTGTGAAAAAGTTTCACCAGGACCACAGAGAATGACTCGAGTTGGACGAACTGGTATGCCTGGAACCCAGAGTCAGTCTTAAGCCAATAAACTTCTGGGGTGAGGCCTTTTTGTAATAAGGCCAAGGATTTTTTTTCTGTTTTCCCCATATTTTTCTGGACCTATGCAAACAACGGTGATTGCCACTATCACACCTTTATTATATTTTTTTACTCTTATCCTTTAAGGAAAAAAAAAACAATTTACTGAACTTAAAAACAAATAACTGTGTTAGAATGCCTGTCTCGAATACAGGCAGGGGATGGGAAGGGGGGGGAATGTTACACTGGTGAAGGGGGGTGTTCTGTTTGTGACTGTAACCCAACTATGATCATGTAACTTAAATAAAAAATATTTAAAATAATGGCTCACTTCAAATAGTTTGAAACAGACAGTACTGTTTTCCTGAGTGGGGATGTAATGTAGTGAAAAAGGAACCCTTATTTGCTGCTAGCAGGGTTGTTGTCTGGTTCAGCCTTAATGAAAAAATATGGAGTTTTTTAAAATTAAGAATAGAACTTCCGGGGCTGGAGTGATAGCATAGCAATAAGGCATTTGCCTTGCACACCTCCAACACAGGACAGACGATAGTTTGAATCCCAGCATCCCATATGGTCCCCCATACCTGCCAGGAGCAACTTCTGAGCACAAACCCAGGAATGGTCCCTGAGTGCCACCAGGTGTGACAACCCCCCCCCCCCAAAAAAAAAAAAGAATGGACCTTCTATAAGACGCAACATTTTTTTTTTTTTTTTGGTTTTTGGGCCACACCCAGCGTTGCTCAGGGGTTACTCCTGGCTGTCTGCTCAGAAATAGCTCCTGGCAGGCACGGGGGACCATATGGGACACCGGGATTCGAACCAACCACTTTTGGTTCTGGATCGGCTGCTTGCAAGGCAAACACCGCTGTGCTCTCTCTCTGGGCCCAAGACACAACATTTCAACTCTTTGGCATATAACCCAAGAACAAAAAAGTATTCATTTGAGAAGATATCTGCATACCATTTAGCGCGCATATGGAAGTTATTGCAAGGTTATTAGATAAAACCACCTAGAAAGCAAATCAAGATAGGAAAAAAAACCCAACAGTTTCATGGCCTGGTCTCTGAGTTATTCTAAAATGTCAGACATCAAGAGAAACCAGAAAAAACAACTGGGAAATAGAGAAAATAAAACAGGCATTTTTATCCTGGAAGTGAAAAAAAATTAGGGAAAGAGGATCAACTACATTGTTTACTAGTAACAGTAGTTACTAGTAATTACTGAAGTATGCCCATTAGATTCAGTAATGGGTCATCATTGAGTTTGAGAAATAGTTCTGTTAAACAACAAAACCAAATAACCCCATTAAAAAATGGGGAGAAGAAATGAACAGACACTTCACCAAAGAAGAAATGCATATGAACAACAGCCACATGAATATCACTTATTGCCAGAAGAAAGTAAAACAATAAAATATACTTCACATTTGTGAGACTGGCCTGTATCAAAAAACCAGAAACAGAGGTGCTGGCAAGGGTGTGGAGAAAAAATGAAACCTATGAACTATTGGTGGAAATATAAATTGGCTCAGTCCCTAAAAAAATTGTAATACTCCAAAGTTTCTCAAAAAAATATTCAAACTAGAACTTCTATATCTAATAGTTCTACCTCTACCTACCCAAAGAACATTAATCTGAAAAGCACTATTTTTTTCACTGCATTGTTATTTATAATGGCAAAGATTTAGGAAGAAGTCAAGCATTCAATAACAGAAGAGTTCATTAAGATACATTATAAAAACACAATGGAATACTACTTCCTTATAAGCAAACATGAAAAGTTTTCCCATGCTACAACATGGGTGGAGCTGGAATATGGTAATGATAAGCAAAATAAGATGAAGAAAAAAGATACTGAACATATATCACAAGTGGTATCACAAGAGATGATGTCCAAAGTAAAACAAACTCTTAGGCTCTGACCATATACTTGTTACAGGGGGCAGCAGGGAAAGCAGCATGAAAAGTGAAGATTCACTGGACTATGGCAGAAGGCTATTGGCATTTTAGTGATGGGAGTGGTATGATAACATAGTATACATAAAAAAAAAATCAGTTTTGGGCCAGAAAGATAGCACGGCAGTAGGGCTTACACACGACTGACCCGGGATAGACTTGGGTTCGATTCCCAGTATCCCATATAGTCCCCTGAGCCTGCCAAGAGTGATTTCTGAGCGCAGAGCCAGGAGTAACCCGAGGACTTCTGGGTATGGCCCCCAAACCAAACCCCCCCAAAAGACCCTAGAAAACAAAACCAAAAACATTTACAGTCTTGTAGACCAATATAACATCAATAAAAAAATAAATGAAAGTTTTGATGGGGCAGTGATGGCAAATTATCTCTAAAATGACAAGAGAACAAGAGACAAGAAACGGGAAATAATTAGTATATATGTTATGAGAAAATAATTGCAACTGAAAAGAAAAATGAGACAACTGAAAGTTTTTTTTTTAAGTGGAAGCAAAGCATACTGATGAGGATGATGAAATTTTAAGATTACCGAAGTTTATTTTAAGAGAAGATATGGGATTCTATCATAGTGGCAGAACAGCCTTGACTTTGTAACAGAAGTTGCAATAGAAAATAAGCTGAAGTGTGGGGAGCAGATGCAGGTAGGTAGGCTAATATATCAGTGGGAAATGAGGAAATTATTTTTCAACTTCATTAATTTTCTTGATGAACTAGGAAACCTGGTTGTTGTTTCCTGTAAGCATGGATGATAAGAAACTGGAGGTATAAGGGAAAGAAAATATAAAATTATGCCTTGGAATCAATTAAATTATGCAAAAAATTCAACCACATATAATATTTGGCAGGAAACAAGAACAAAAAATGATACCAAATTCTCACCCCAACACCCCACATATACAAAAGTGATATGTTCTAGTGAACATAGTGACAGGCTAGGTTTAGCTTTAATTCCTATGCTTTCTTTTTTTTTTAAATATGAATAAAGTATTTTTATTTATTACTTATACATTCATCTTTATATCATAAATCATTGTATATAATATGAGCAAGAGGTTTTTTTTTTTTTTTTTTTTGGTTTTTGGGTCACACCCGGCGGTGCTCAGGGGTTACTCCTGGCTGTCTGCTCAGAAATAGCTCCTGGCAGGCACAGGGGACCATATGGGACTCCGGGATTAGAACCAACCACCTTTGGTCCTGGATCGGCTGCTTGCAAGGCAAATGCCGCTGTGCTATCTCTCCGGGCCCCGAGCAAGAGTTTTTTTTTTTTTTCTCTTTTCTCTTTTTTTTTTTAATATAATTTTTATTTTGATCATAGTGGCTTACATATTGTTGACAATAATATTTTAGGTACATATTTACATAAAATCAGGGGGGCTTCCCATCCCCAAATTGTCCTCCCTACCCCTCTGTTTTTGTCCTACCTCCCATTTCCTCTTCCCTCACCCTCAGGGCGGCTAGAATATGTGGTCCCCTCTGTATCTAACCTACTACTTAGTAGTCTTGCATCAGTTTCGTCTTGATGCCTCCCTTATTTCCCCCTGTAAGTGGGGGCAGGGCTAGCTAGTTCAAGTTGTGTGGTTTTTGCCTGAAAAAGAGAAAGTAAATAAACTGGGGTAAGGGTCTAATACCCCGAAAATGGGCAGAATCCTTCTAGAGGTTCTCATCATCGATTTGGGAAGTGCATGAGAACAAGAAGGTGAAACACTCCACCAGTACCAAAAGAAGTGTCAAATATCCAGTGAGGACTCCGGTTATATCGATAGGCACCACAAAAAACAGATTAAAAAAAAAAAAAAAGGTAAAAAATAAAAAAACAACCAAACAAAAAAAACACGCCGTGGTCTTGAAATAAGAAACATGGCGTAGCACAAAACGCAAGAAGAGAAAGGAAGAGAGAGAAAAAAAAATAAGAATAATTGGGGACAACACTTTCAATACTGAATAAAAGATGCTTGCATCTAAAGTCCTTCTGTACTATTCTAAAATTTCCCAAAAAGCTAAGTGATACTCAGTACTTTGTATTTAGCAAAGCAGAAAAATATGTAACAATTTGGAAAGACAATTTTGAGATGAACTTCAAGATACTAAAAAGTTGAATATAGAGTGAAACAACATACTCCATTGTTCTAAATAAGAGAAATCCTCTTAACATTGATTTTCGCAAATCATCAAGCAATAGGTACCATGGTCAAAGTAATGATATTTTTTCCCTCAATTAAAAAAGTTATAGATGGAGGGAAATGGCACTGTTTTGGCATGTATGGCACTGGAATGATGTATGACTGAAATGTGTAATTAGCAGTATTGTAACTTCTGGAACCTCAATAAAAATGGTAAGTATATTTAAAAAATAAGTTAAAAGGAGTTATATCTGTCAATCTGTCACCCATTGTTAAGATAAATGTCTACAAAGACCAAGAAATAAGAAAATAATGAAGATTTCTTAGTACCTTTACATTCAAGTCTGGGAACTTCATTTCACCAAAAATTTCCAGCTTTTCATTTTCAGAGGTCTCATTTGTAACATCCCCTAAGTTTGCATCTTTGGAATCCTGTTTTACTTCATTTGCTGAAATAAAATATTCAATAGGAACTTTAAATTATAAAATAATTAAATCATTAAAAGTCTTGCAAAAATATTAGAATTTAGCAACATTTAAAGTTCAATGTGACAAACACGAATTTCCAGAAAATTATAAATAATTCTTCCTTCTCTGTAAAAATAATTCCATCATATGGTATAAAAAGAATTCACAGTAAGACATTGACAGGTATCACATTTAAGTTTTTGATCAAGTCCAGCTATATTCAACATTTTAAAAACTTGAAAGTCAAAGTAAAATTTATTTTCAAATTATTTCCTGATAAGATTTAGACTAATTTAAAAATTATGATTTAACATTTATGATTATAATAAGTAAACTCATTACAGTATGAATAATCAGTTGCTAATTAAAACACTTGAAAAGGAGTAAGATTTAAAAATGTGATCATACTTTTTATTTTGTTTGTTTTGGGGTCACATCCAAAAATATTCAGCGATTCCTTTTTCTGCACTCAGGAATCATGCCTGACAGGGCTTGGGAGACTATCTGGGATACCTGAGATCAGATCCAGGTTGACTGTGTGCAAGATATGCATCCTATCTGCTATACTATTTCTCCAGCCCTCCAAATTATGATCATACTTAAACACATATTTTAATTTAAAAAAGAGGGGGAGTTGAATAGTACAGCCGTTAGTGAACATGCCTAGCAAGTACTCAGACCAGGATCAATTTCCAGCACCACATAGTACCCTGAGCATCACTGGCTGTAGCTCTGGAGGCACCTACCACAGTCAAGGTGGCCTGGGTATCATCAGAACTTCAGAGCCTGACCAGCACTGCATCCTCAAGCACTTGCATTAAACAAACAGCAAATTGATCAGGAGTTGTTGGTGGGTCTCTGGGCCTCCTGAGCACTGGTAGGAGTGCTCCTCTGGCCCCCAAATAAGACAAAACAAAATAAAAATTTAGAGACTAACTGCTAAGGTCAATTATCTTTTATAAGTCTAAAAATATATTTATTTGTTAAATAATCAAATGGAAAATATTTAAACATTTGATCTGTTCATCAGCTAAATAAAACTGGGAAAACTTGCCAAATGATAAAACATTGTTAACATATTCTGAAATTAAAACCTTTTAATGTCATATTAATTATGCCTGAATAAATTCGAAAGTGTTAAATGTTACCTGTTGATAAAGGAGAATTAACTTCTGACTTCACTAAATCAGGATCCGGTACAAGAAGTTCTCTACTACAAAGCAAACAGGGCTAAAACATTATACAGAACTAACAACTTCTCTAAACATTAGTAAATACTAGCTTTAATAGCAGATGGGCATAACATAGGTAATATTCTCCAGAGACCATCTATATATTGGGACTAACAACTCAGCATATACACACAGAATCTTCATTAGAGTCCTAATCATATGCCTTCTTTGGTTTGTTTGTGGGCCACCCCTGGTTATGCTCAGGAGTTACTCCTGGGTATGCACTCAGAAATCACTATTGGCTTGGGGGACTATATGGGACGCCGTGGGATAAAACCGTGCTCTAGTCCATCGTAGGTTAGTGCATGCAAGGCAGACGCCCTACTGCTTGCGCCACAGCCCCGGCCCCTAATCATATGTCTTAATTATTAGGGAGTATAGCCATAAGAACTCTGCTATTCAGAGAAAATCTAATGACATATATCAAGCATTAAAATTAAAAAAAATATTACACCAATATAGAATAATGCATATAGGTGAATGCATATCTTTGTGCAACTGTAGGACATGAGGTGGCTCATTTATTTATTTTTTTAGTAGTCTGATGACAACGACAGCTTATGATTTAAAGGGTAAGCCTATGAAAATCAGAGTTAGAATCCAGGCTTATATATTGTTCTGTAACTTACTGTGTAAACTGTGGAAACATTGTTTGAATTTTTTGAGTCATACCATATTTTCAAAGATAATACTGCTATTCATCTACAGGGTTATTATGAGGTTTAAATGAGATAAAATATTTTTAAAGCCAATATCTGTATGTTAAATCAAAGTAAATCTGTAAGTAAATCAAAGGGACATCTATAGGATCTATTCAAATACAAAATAAAAATTCTATTGCTTTAAATGGATCAAAGTTTACAAAACTCTCAACCCTATCACTTACTTTAATAAGCTATTTTTTAGGGGAGTACTGATGATGGAAACTAGAGTCTCTCTCTCATGATGATGGAACCTAGAGTCTCTCTCTTTCACACACACAGGAGCTATGTGCCATACTACTGAGCTACATCTGTGGACCCTGATAAATGGGATTCATTAAATATATTTTATAGCTCTACAACTGCTCATTGGTTCAGGATTACTTCCTATGCAAGAGAAAAATTAAGCAAAACATTGCACATAAACTACACAAAACATTTGTATAATTTCTGAAGTTATTGGAAAACATGAATATATAAATCTTAGAAAGAGCCCTTGAGCACTGTCAAGACCCCCCAGCCAAAAAGAACCACCACATGCTTGCAAATGACTCTCCCAATTCATACTTCTCTGGGTTCATCTGTCAGATCACCATTCCAGTATGTCAATGGAATCAATTAAATGTCAATTTGGCTCTCTTGACAGTCTAGAAGTTCTTTGAGCACAAAGTCCAGGTACAGGGAAGACCCAAATGAAGAGGACTTTCCTTCCTAGACACTCCAAATATAGGAATATGTTCATTTACATATGGTAAACTGAGATGCCAAGAAAACTATTAGAACAAGTCCCAATAAAAGAACATTTCAGATGTTATTACAATAGTAACCAAGTGAGAATAAAGAAAATACCAGACAAAAATATATACAAAAAGATTTAAGTATTAATATTATATAGTAGGCATACTTATTTGATGGATTTATCCTTTTTATTAGTTTTTCATCACAATTTTCTCCCCAATGTCATAGCTGTCAAAAAATATGGATGCAGATCCACTAAAAAGCTTTAAAAAAGCCAATCCAAGCAATTCAAACTCTATCCTCAAGTGGCTGAAACCCATTAAGTTACTGTAAGCAGTCAACGGCAGATCAATTTCTATTCTAGAGTTTCACTGTGATAGAGGATATACTGAATGTTAAGTAAGATTAACTAGGACCTCATAACAATCTAGAAGAGAACTGAATAAGATAGTAGCAGTGAGAATTGAGAGTAAGAGGAAAAAATGTGGAAATAGAAAGGTAATAACATGGTGAACAGGACACATCAGATTAAGAAGTGAGGAATGTTATTTCTAATTACTCTGAAACTTCCATTCATAGTAATATAATTCCTGACAGATTATTTCTGAAATATATAAGTTATAGCTTTCATTTCAAAATATTAAGTTTTTTTTTTTTTTTTTTTTTTTTTTTTGGTTTTTGGGCCGGCCACACTCAGCAGTGCTCAGGGGTCACTCCTGGCTGTCTGCTCAGAAATAGCTCCTGGCAGGCACAGGGGACCATATGGGACACCAGGATTCAAACCAACCACCTTTGGTCTGGATCGGCTGCTTGCAAGGCAAATGCCGCTGTGCTATCTCTCTGGGCCCTAAGGAAGTATTTTCAATATTTCTCACATACTATTGCTAAAATTAACTTTAGCAGAGCAGTAGGGCATTCCTTGCACGCAGATGCCCTGGACGGACCTGGGTTCAATTCCCAGCATCCTATATGGTCCCACGAGTCTGCCAGGAGTGATTTCTGAGCACAGAGCCAGGACTAACTCCTGAGTGCCGCCAGGTGTGGCCCCCAAACAAAACAAACAAAAAAGAAATAATTTTGAATGAGAGTTTAAAATTCACATAAACATTTTACAGTTATTCATTAGAGTAGTAAGTTACTGTTATGCCTTGACAAAATAGAAAGAGAGAAGATAAAGGGCAGAAGGCGAAAAAGTGAAATATTCAGTTGAGCTAAGATGGATAAACAAAAGAGAACTAAACAAAAGAGAAAGCAAATAAAATTTACTCCACTCTGAAGAACTGCATAGATTACATAGGTTTATCCTTTCCAGAGAACTTTTCAGTAGGGTGAGGACATTTTCTTAGGGGTTCCCAGCCAGGATTTAATCACATCTATATATATTTATTACTACTAATAAAAATTATGGTAAATGTTTCATATATTTGTAAGTTCTTAATAAAATAAAAATGTATTCTTACTGTAGATATTGACAAAAAGATTAGAAGATGATTGCCCGAGAATAATTATTAGCATAAAAAATCGAAACTCGGAGCCGGGCGGTGGCGCTAAAGGTAAGGTTCCTGCCTTGCCTGCACTAGCCTTGGACCGACCGCGGTTCGATCCCCCGGTGTCCCATATGGTCCCCCAAGCCAGGAGCAACTTCTGAGCACATAGCCAGGAGTAACCCCTGAGCATTACCGGGTGTGGCCCAAAAATTAAAAAAAAAAATCAAAACTCAAGATTCTTGTTTCCTTTTGAGATGTTCACTTGCTGATTATAATCAATGTTCATTTCATTACACACTCACATATTCTATCTCTGAATAAGTTTGTTTTCAAACCTACTAGAACAATTCATTCTGTATATAACATTAGCTAAAAGCAAAAATTAATTGGTTCAGAAATTTCCTAGCCTGTTACCAAGCTGTGAGGTGCTGGGTCCCCTGATAATTACAAATGATTATTTCATCAGCAATACTATTGCTTCTAGCAAAAGACAAGAAACAATAGTTTATGTACCTTTAGAGAACAGAAAGGAAAAATAAAATGTCTCTTCATTCTGCCTCATTTTCTCTTTAAATAGAATGAAGAAAAAAAGAAATGCACCCCCCCCAAAAAAAAACAATTAAAACTATAGAGAGAACCAAGATACTATTCTTTCAGTTTGTAGCTCTGGATAGAGGAACAGACTACAGTAGGATTCTTGTTTATTTATTTATTTATTTGGTTTTATTGGGCCACACCCATTTGATGCTCAGCGGTTACTCCTGGCTAAGTGCTCAAAAATTGCCCCTGGCTTGGGGGGGACCATGTGGGACGCCGGGGGATCGAACCGCGGTCCTTTCTTGGCTAGTGCTTGCAAGGCAGACACCTTACCTCTAGCGCCACCTCACCGGCTCCTTGTTTATTTTTTGGTTTATTTATTTTTTGGTTTTTGGGTCACACCTGGCAGTGCTCAAGGGTTCCTCCTGGCTCTATGCTCAGAAATCGCTCCTGGCAGGCTGAGGGGCCATATGGGATGCTGGAATTCGAACCATCATTGGTCCTAGGTCAGCCGCTTGCAAGGCAAACACCCTACTGCTGTGCTATCTCTCGAGCCACAGTAGGATTCTTTGGGTTCAGATCTCAGCTCAGTTATCATATATATATATGATATATATATATGTGTCATATATATATACACATATATATGTTCTGTGTAAAGTTAATCACTTTGAATTTTAAGGCTTTAAAATTGTTTCATTAAATAATTTATTCAGCAAAGGGTGTACTGATGAGTATTATTTGCAAAAGTGTAAAATTTTTTCTTTTTGGTTTTGGGTCACACCTGGCAGTGCTCCGGGGTTACTCCTGGCTCTACGCTCAGGAATCACTCCTGGCTCTAAACTCAGGAATCACTCCTGGCAGGCTCTGGGGACCATATGGGATGCCAGGATTTGAACCACTGTCCTTCTGCATGCAAGGCAAACGCCTTACCTCTGTGCTATCTCTCTCGTTCAAAAGTGTAATATTTTACAAAACAGGCAATGTATGCATGGTATTAAGTGGAAAGAAAAGAATAATGTAGTTAATTAAGCTTGTTAGTTAAGGAGATGGTAGGCTTGTTTTTCCAGAACCCACTTTTCCCCTATATAGCCATAAATAGTTCTTTTTTTTTTTTTTTTTGGTTTTTCGGGCCACACCCATTAGATGCTCAGGGGTTACTCCTGGCTACGCGCTCAGAAATTGCCCCTGGCTTGGGGGTACCATATGGGACGCCGGGGGATCGAACCGTGGTCCTTTCCTTGGCTAGCGCTTGCAAGGCAGACGCCTTACCTCTAGCGCCATCTCGCCGGCCCCATAAATAGTTCTTATAAAGAAAAAGTGGCACATTCTTAGGAAGGGATGGGCAGATCTAGGCAACAGAGTGATCAATAAATACCATTGTGGACTCATCCTCTGAGGCATACTCCTTTATCTCCCAACCTATACCAAAGATTTTGAAGTATGCATTCAACGTGTCCTTATCTTAGACTTTTAGGGAGAAGGATAAGGTGACCACTGTCCTGGCCCAAAAGAACTTGCTGGTTTAGCTTTTTATAGTTATTGTCTTTGGGGTCACACTCAGCTCTGTTCAGGGATCACTCCAAGTAGGTCTAGGGATATGGGTGGGTGCCTAGGATCAAACCTAGGTCAACTGCATGCAAGGCAAGTGCCCTATCTATTGTACTATTTCTCCAACTCCTAGTTTATAAGAAGTTGAATTCAGCTCTTTATTTTGAGCAGGTTTCAGATTCATTATAAATATCACTCAATTTTAGCATATTCTAGAATTTCTGAAAACAATTTTATTATTAATATAGATTGTATAGCACTGACATTTTGCTTTAGATTATCCCAAATGAAGCTAATTAAAAAATTTTTTTTTTACCAATTTTACTCATTAAACATTTCCAAACTCATCAGTACAAGTGTTAGTGAATTCTAATGCTTTAGGTTTTAATATTAAACCTTTATTTCTTTTATGGAGACTGACAATAAGTATTCAATTACAATTTAAAACCTTAAAAATTCCCCCAACCAGATCTAAGAATACTTCTAATGATAAGGACAAATGGGGGACAGGCACAGTGAAATTATGGATACAGTGCAAAAGAAAGGGAATCATTCCTTATGGAATGTTCCAAGAGTGGGTACGTGATGCCTGATAACCTGGATAATATAGGTCCTGACAGACTGATTAGACACAAGATAACCATCTTAGCACTCTCTTTTCTGTTTTAATGGACAGCATTCTTTGAACACAGTAAAGAAATGCTGACCCACCTACCTTTGTTACAAGGGAAAATGTTTTTGCCATTCTCCAGAATACTTTTTTAGAAAACCCCTCCTATAACAAAGAAAGGGATTCCTTGCCTTTTATTCTCTTCCCTTTAATATTTAATAGTCTTTTCTGAAAATTTAGCCATTTTATCTCCAGTTCCATGCTTTCAATCTTGACTGCTTGAGGACAAGAACCTGAATGCGTGAGCCCCTGTAAAAATATTATCAATTCAAGTTTATTTACCTGTCAATTCTGAGTGTCTAACAATATCTAACCTAGCTCTCCTATATTCTATTTCTTTTTTTTTTTTTTTTTTGGTTTTTCGGGCCACACCCGTTTGATGCTCAGGGGTTACTCCTGGCTAAGCGCTCAGGAATTGCCCCTATCTTGGGGACCATATGGGATGCCAGGGGATCGAACCATGGTCCTTCCTTGGCTAGCGCTTGCAAGGCAGACACCTTACCTCTAGCGCCACCTCGCCGGCCCCAGCTATATTCTATTTCTATACTTGCACAATAGAAACGCATTCTTCTCAGTTTTAGTCTCTTAGTTTCTTTTTTTTTTTCTTTTCTGGTTTTTTTTTGAGAGAGGAGAGAGGAGAGAGAAGGAGAAAGGAGAGAAACACCTCTAGTCTCTTAATTTCTTAAGAGTAAAGGAGCACCTAATATAACAACTAAAAGAGGGGCCAGAGAGATATTACAACAGGTAAGGCATTTATCTTGCATGTGTTTGATTCAACACAGCATATGGTTTCCTGAGCCCTACCAGCAGTGATTCCTGAGCTCAGAGATAGAGTAAGCCTGAGCACAGCTAGCTGATATAGCTGATAAACCTATAATAATAACAATAACAATAATAAAAAGGAAGAAAATAAAAAAAGTCAAGAAAAGTATAATGGATACACTGAAGATAAATAAAGTTTAAAAAGTTTAAAGTAGGGCCCGGAGAGATAGCACAGCGGTGTTTGCCTTGCAAGCAGCTGATCCAGGACCAAAGGTGGTTGGTTCGAATCCCGGTGTCCCATATGGTCCCCTGTGCCTGCCAGGAGCTATTTCTGAGCAGACAGCCAGGAGTAACCCCTGAGCAACGCTGAGTGTGACCCAAAAACCAAAAAAAAAAAAAAAAAGTTTAAAGTAGAAAATTTTAAGTAATTTTGTTGCTATAAACTAAAATAGTTTCCTTTGTCCAGGAAAAAAGATATATATATATATGTATATATATATATAGGTAATCATATTATATATATAAACAAAGAACAGGAAGGGGCAGGGGAATTGTTTTAGAGAAACTCTGAAGCTTTAGTTTAAACTCAGAAAGCAAGGAGGTATGAGACTACATAACTGTGAGGAGGAAAATGTAGATTTAAGATTTTATGTTTAACTTACTCTTAGATAATAGTTATTCCTATGTATCAAAGATCTTAGCACAATGAAACCCTTCCTCAAAATATAAAATAGCTTTGCTATCTAGCCAACTAAGAAATGAACCAACATAAATAAGAGGCAAGTAAAAAAAAAAAAAAAAGAATTGATGGCAAGAATTTAGTCAACTTTTGGGGCCGGAGTTGTAGTTCAAGTGGTAAGGCATTTGCCTTGCAGGTGCTAACCTAGGACGGACTGCAGTTCGATGCCCTGGTCCCCCAAGCCAGAAATAATTCCTGAGCATCACCAGTGTGCCCCAAAAAAGCAAAAAAAAAAAAATCAACTTAAATACAGAACAGTCTTTGCTGCTCTCTAAGTTAAAGCATAAATTTCAAAATTCATAATGAAATACATAATGAAATTCATAATGAAATGTTTAAGTAATCTTGGGGCCGGAGAGATAGCATGGAGGTAAGGCGTTTGCCTTTCATGCAGAAGGACGGTGATTCTAATCCCGGCATCCCATATGGTCCCCTGTGCCTGCCAGGGGTGATTTCTGAGCCTAGAGCCAGGAGTAACCCCTGAGCGCTTCCGGGTGTGACCCAAAAACCAAAAAAAAAAAATATTTAAGTAATTTTATTAACTTGAGAGAACCTATTTCTTATATAAACAAATAGTTTGTGTTAGTTTTCTTATAAAAATTAATTTCTTATAGAAACTATAGTTTTAGAGAGAACTAATTTCTTATAGTAAAGTACACTGGGGGCTGGAGCAATAGTACAACAGTTAGGCATTTGCCCTGCATGCAGCCAACCCAGGATGGACACGGGTTCAATTCTGGAATCCCATTTGGTCCCCTAAGCCTGCCAGGAGGGATTTCTGAGCACAGAGCCAGAAATAACCCATGAGTGCTGCCGAGTGTGCCCCCTCCCCGCAAAAAAGTACACTAACTCAACAGTTTCCTTATTTTCATTTCAATTCTCCTCCCCAGTTTAAAGATAAATAAAAATGTAATGGTTTTACAAAAATATGGCATAATCTGATTTTTCTAGGAAGAAATTCAGAATGGAGCAAATTCTTAGCAACTAATTTACTCGCAGTTGTGGGATTTCCCACTTTCACCATTTAATGAAATGAACACAGCTATTATTCCAAAAAATAAACCTGCCCAATTCACATTTCTATCTATTCTTAACTGTTGCACATAATCAACATGATGTCAGTTAATTGACAATTGCCCACATTCAGTTTGCTCTCATTTACTTTGTATTCCTCAAAGGAAAAGCACCTGCAACTACCTTTTTTACTGAGTTCTTGCTAATTCTCCCAATACCATCTATTCTAAATCTTCCCCAGCAATTCTTAGATTTAATCCTCATAACCCTCATGAAAGAACACCTTCTCTTTACAGTTAAGAACATAATTTATAAAGAAGTGCACCTATTAGGTGGTAGTAAGATTTCAAATTTAGATCAGACTCTAAAGGCCTGGGTTTATGTATTTGTCTAGGGGCCTCCTAGAACACTCAGCTATCTGTACCTGGCAGTGCAGGGGGACTATAAGCAGCAGGGGACAGGAGACTGCAAACTAGGAAAGTACTAGCTCTTTTCCCTGGGTCTAGAGTTAAATTCATGGTGGTACTAGAAATGGAACCTTAAACAAATGACAAGGTGTCCTCTTCACTGTTTTACATTCTCAAAATTTAAAGATTGTCATCTTACTTTGTTAGTCAT